>NC_056731.1:959792946-959985446 GCF_019279795.1 Protopterus annectens
AGGTATAATTGAATGTGAAGCAATAGGGAAGGTATGTCGGATGTTGGGATTTGTATGCGAGGCAGGACAAGAAGTGTCAATATCACTAGTTGATGTAGTGGTATAGAGTGAGAATTGGGGGGTGGGTTTTGCAAGGTGGTGAATCTGTGCTGCTTCAGGTGTGCTTGTGGTGTTCCTTCATGTGTTATTTACATGTGTCCTGTGAGACAGCTGTGATACTACATGTGGGTTGGGGTTCCAGATACTGGCAATATAGTGGGGGAAGAGGGTGTCACCTATGTGTAACCGTAAACATTAATAGAAATGGAAAAGGGGCTGATAGGTACATGGTGTGCATGGGCACAAAGGGGGAGTTAGTAGGGGAATTATCCATGGAAGTGCAAGACAGCTGCAGGGAAGGTCCACAGCTGGCCATGTTGTCTACTACAACAGCTGTGCATATACACTGCATGTGGTGTTTGCATTGGACACTCACACCCCTTGGTGGGAGGACTACAATAACACCTTGTGGTGCCAATTAGATTGGCCTACATGCCGACAGTAGGGTATTGCAACCATGTGTTCTTAGGTGTTGTGTAGTGGGTTATACAACAACGCATATGGTTATACTGTACTTTGCCATGTAAACAGGACTGTGCTGCGGTGGGACCCATATTGGGAATGGCTGCCTGTTAGGCGAAAGAGTACCTGTTGACTGTACAGAATCCGCAGACTGTCCATAGTTTGCTTCATAATATTGGTGTGTTCCTCTTAAAATCTGCACCTGTCTGGCAAATACCTGGGAATTGAAGTAATTAAATACAGACAAGTATTTGGGTTTAAGACTCCTCATACTTCAGACGAGTCATGCTAATGCATAACCTATAATTCTATCAGCTTTCTTAGGTTGTAAGTGGAATATGCAATTTCTGTCCCTGTTTGTCCCCCAGTGGTTTACGTTCTGCACAGTGATTTTCATTTTAGAGATTGAGAGGTATGGCCAGAAGCTCTGCCCAATTTGCAATATTACTTACATCTCTGGGGCAGTCCGAATACAACAGTGCCAGCCAACACCTGCACAGCTAGGCTCATAATTGCATAGCCATAGTTCAGCCACCTGCCCCTCCTGTACAGCACTCATCCTTACTATGGGTGCAGGTGGGGTCTAACCACACCTCTACACACTGCCCATTCTCCACGTCTCGGGACCCATGTCATACATTGTGTCGACCCATGGGTCATCAGGCTTGCCCAACCTACTGGTCCATGTAAGTACACAGCCTGGTTAGATAAATCATTACAGGGACTGACTCCAATCATCATCAATTTTTAGGGTCTCCCACAAGGGACATTGATGTCTTTGTTTCAAGATTAGACCTGGCAGGTCTCTCCCACTATGCTTGTGGTCTGGGAAGCAGTGGTGTGTTTACTTGTATCATGTGTTTGTATTTTTCACCTGTCTAACTGGGGGGGGGTTGATGCTACGTGTTACACGTTTGTTGATTGGACCCCTCACCCCCATTGGCATGGCCTGTGTATCTATATATATAGATCTAGATATATATATATATATATATATATATATATATATATATATATATATATATATATTTCTGCTGTATACTAATATTTAATAAATTGTTTTCTAGTCCTGAGGAGCTTTTCTCCTTAGGTCTCTACTGTAAATGAGCCAAAAGCCTCAGTCAGACTTAATCAGTGAACAGATATAAATTAAATAAATATAACAATAAATGTCCTAGCTATATATATGTGTATGTTTACACGCATATATGCATATATATTTATATATATATATATATATATATATATATATATATATATATATATATATATATATATCTGTATATGTATGCATACATATATATATTGCTGTAATTATATCTCTAGCGACATACGAATATATGGGTGTCTGCATATGTATATATCTATATGTGGGTATTTAATTATATTCTGTCTCTGTATGTATAGATTTGTACTACAGAGAGGGGGAGGTTTAACTCCATGTAGGTATGGGTATAAATACACACAAACCTCTACATTTTTACATCTACATCTGGTTATTCCGTTCTTTGCCATGTACAATAGACTGTGCTGCAGTGGGACTCATAGCAGGAGTGGCTGCCTGTTGGGCGGTGGCCCTGGCCAATGCACACTATTGCTTACATCCCGGGGGCGGTCCACATAGACACACTCCAGCCAACACCAGCAAAGCTAGGCCCATAATTTCATGCCTATAGTTCCCAAACTGCACATCCTCTTCGGCACTCTTCCTTACTCCGGGTGCAGGTCGGGTCTGGCCACACCAGTACACTCTACCAACTCCCCACTTCTCGGGACCCATCACATATGTTGTTTTGCCCCATGGATAATCAGGCTTCCACTATCTTGTAAACCAGGAACATGCGTGGTCTGCCATTGGACATCTGTGTAATGGAAGGAAGCCCAAAAACATTTAATTTTTGGGTGTCCCACAAGGGACATACATGTCTTTGTTTCAAGATTAGACTTGGCAGGTCTCTCCCACTGGTGGTATCCTGCCTATAGTCTGGTGGTGTAGTGGTGTGTTTACTTTTATTGTGTGTCTGTATGTTTCACTGCTCTAGCTGGGGGTGGGGGGTTGATGCTATGTGTTGCATGTTTGTTGATTGGACCTCTCACCCCCATTTGCACAGCCTGGGAAATATGTAATTCGTAACTGCTGTATCATACCCTAGCTATATACATGTGCATATTTACACACACACACACACACACACACACACACGCACACACACACACATTTATATATATATATATATATATATATATATATATATATATATATATATATATACATACATATATATTCAAGAAAAGCAGAAGACAAGTGATGCTGGTAAGCTGTACTTTCAAAAAACAGTCCAATAACATAAAAAAACATAAAAACAAAGGAAGCAACAGGCCACGGCTATATGGACCAAGCCACTTCATCAGACAATGAAATGAAACAAAAAATTCCTTTATATACCATCCAATGCTCATTGATTAAAACCCCACCTTCATTTATAGTCACACGTCATTTTATATTCAAATGCATCATATAAAACAACTCCTAAAAATTAAGTAACAAAACCATGTATAAACCATAATGCAACATTACACATTAAAATGTTATACATTAAAATGTCACTTTAACAGGTCTCTCCCTAAGAGAATGGGCTTAATATTGGTTTTGTCATTAAGGCCCTTCCCCATACTAGCCCTGAGTCTCACAATCCATTCAAGTTCTTTCGTCTCAACTTTTAATTTCACATCTCCCCCCCTGAGGTTGTCAATGACTCTATCAATCACCATAAAGGTAAACCTATGTGTATCCCCATGGGTTCCTGCATGCCTGGCTAAGGCATTTGTCTCTGCCTTCCTTCCTATATCATAGAGGTGCTCCCGCATGCAGTCCCTTAACCTCCTGATTGTCATCCCTACATAGAATGATGCACAGACCACACAATGAGCCAAATACACAATGTTTGTACTGTTGCAGTTTGCAAATAGTTTAAACTTAAATCTCTATCCATGTCTGGGTGTTTAAACCCTACACTAGAGTCTACATACATACAAAAATTGCAGACTTTACAGGGTATTGTACCACCTTCATCCCCATGAACTCTATATATATATATATATATATATATATATATATATATATATATATATATATATATATATATATATATACATAACTATATACATATATATCTGTATATGTATGCATACATATATATATTTATAGATTGCTGTATATATACATATCTAATGACATATGGATGTATGGATGCCTGCATATGTATATATCTATATGTGGATATTTATATGTATTCTGTATCTGTATGTATACATTTGTACTACGGAGAGGGAGAGGTATATCTCCATGTAGCTATGGGTAGATCTACACACACATACCTCTACATATATACAGCTACATCTGGTTATTCCGTTCTTTGCCATCTAAAATAGACCTTGCTGCAGTGGGACACATAGTGGGTGTGGCTGCTTGTTGGGCGGCGCCACTGCCCAATGAACACTATTGCTTACATCCCTGGCGCTGTCCGTATAGACCCACTCTAGCAAACACCTGCATGCCTAGACCCATAATTAGCTACCCATAGTTCCCCCACCCACACCTCCACTACAGTTGTCATCCTTACTCTGGGTGCAGGTTGGGTCTGAACACATCACTACACACTGCCCACTCTCCACTTCACGAGACCCATCTTGTACATTGCCTTGACCCATGGGTCATCAGGCTTTCCCACCGTTGTATTCTGGATATGTGCACCCCCCCATCTTGATAGGTTGTCGCACTGGCTACCTCCCATTAAATGATGATTTTTTGGGTGTTCCGCAAGGGTCTCTCCTGTCTCTGTTCCAGGATTAGATTTCATGAGTCCACTGTGTCCCCCCCCCAAGTTGTTTCCTGCCTGTGGTCTGGGGAGCAGTGGACTGTTTACATTGTTTGTGGGTTTGTTTGTATGTTTCCTCTGTCCGGCTGGAGGGGGGGGGTCATACTAAGTGTTACACATTTCTTGCTTGGGCCCCTCACCTCCATTGGCATAGCCTGTGAACATATTCTTGGGTGCCGTATCTTATCATAGGTATATATCTGTGTATATCTATGCACACACACACACATATATATATATATATATATATATATATATATATATATATATATATATATATCCTTATATATAATTTATATGTCTGCATACACACACACACACACACACACACACACACACATATATATATATATATATATATATATATATATATATATATATATACATATTGCTGTATATATATCTAACAACATGTGGATGTATGAGTGTCTGCATATGTATATCTGTATTTGTGGGTATTTATTTATATGTCTATCTATACATGTCTACATTTGCACTACAGAGAGGGGAGGTATATATCTATATAGTTATGGGTATTCATACAGACACATATACCTCTAATTTTTAGCTACATATCCGGTAATGTTGACTGGTATTGCTGGGTACTGTGTTTCATGTGCATACCGGCCAACCTTGTATGCCACTTATGCTTTGCGATACCTATGACTGACTCCGTTGATGTACACAGACCCACGAGTGACACCAGCCATTTGATACGGTGTGCTTAAGGCACTTTCAAGTGGTTGTGAGTGGGTTTGCACAGAGGTTAGCACTGCTGACTTCTGGTTGCAGTGTGTTACATGCAGTTAGCATCTCCTTTGCTTGATCTGTGCCGTCGGTGCTTCGCCCTGCCCATACGCACTTGCACACACTTACTATTGCCTACATTTGCTTACTTCTACTTATCTGTGTTTACGCCTGCTTATTGCTGACTTATTCATTCGGGTACTGACTGTTCACATGTGCATTTCATGCAGTACTCCAGTTCACATTTGATTGTTATTTTATAGGTTCTACAGTAATAAAATGCACGTAATTGTTCATATACAGATTACACTTGATAAATGTTATGTGCTGCAGTGGGACTCGAGCCGGGAATGCCTCCTCCTTAGGCGGATGCTCTGACCACTACACTATTGCTGTGCTGTTTCATTTGCTGTACCTTCCTTGTTATCCTCTTCATCCTTTCATGCTGCTTTACCCATAGCTATGTAATGGGCAGACCTGTGCACCTATGGTTAGCTGTACTCGGAGTTTTAACAACATTACTACAAGGGTTTCTTTGTGTTTTTTTTCAGTATACTGTTGCTGTAGAACACATGGGGACTATTGGTGGGGATCTGCAGACACTTATGTGTGGTCTCACTCTTTTATGTACACATTCTTCTGTTCTACTTTGTAGGGGCATGTTTATTCTGAGAGCTCTGCTCTCAGCCATGCCTCCTGCACTTGTTCACGGTCCATGTAGCATTAGGTGTTCAGGCAGCATGCCTTCCTTAATATGTATGGTGCACTGCTGTCCTCCTCTTAAACTGGCACTTCCATTCAGGACTAGAGTAGTCCTGCACAGAGGATTAGTGAATCTAGGGAGGTGTCTATCATGGAAGATTTTTTTGTCTGAATGTGATACACTCAAGTATATGTTTCTGAAAAGAAGATATCCTGTTAGTTTTGTCATGGAGATTTTACTTGAAGTTGTTAATAAAAGAGAAAGGGCTTTCAATCTACCTTTGCTAGGTGAATATTTAGGACACCAGAGTCCTAACACCAACAACGACATAACCATCCAAGCCACTACTTCAGGTATTAGTGACTACAGGACTTCCATAATAACTGTCTTTTCTTCTGACAGCATTGCAATAAAACACATACTTAATAAGAACTGGTGCAGCCTAAGACAAGATAAAGCTATTAGACCCTAAATTGATCAAGTTCCAACCATAGTTTATAAGAAAGGTAGGAACCTAAAAAATGTATTTGAAATAAAATAAAGTGAACTTAAGCACAAACTTGGATATATGAACAAATGTGGTATGTGCCACTTTACTAAATACATTAAGGAAGGGGACACTTTTAACATCAACAATATTAATTTTAAAATTCATCATAGATGTAACTGTAACTCTGAAAGAGTGTTTTATTGTGCTGTTTGCAACCAATGTTGTTGTTTTTATATTGATAAAACTGACACAAAACTAATAAAATGCATTTATGAGCACCTCTATAAAATCAAAACTAAAACGTTAATGCTTTGAGCAAACACATATTGGACAATGAAGAACATATGTTTTATTTTTTTTGTAATAGACAGTATAAGGACAGACATTAAAGATGGACCCTCGTCCATACACTTAGAAAAGAGAGAGCTTTACTGGCAGTTACACTTTGGTGCAGGTAACTGGCCAGGATTAAATGAAAATATTTCAATCAGCTCCCTTTTAAAACTCAAAGCATAAGACAGATAAATTGCATGAAATTATATATTTTAGAAGTTATCTTTTTAATAAACACTTTTTAATACTGCAATTTATACATTTTTACATATTTATATTCTGTTTTAATAGTGAACAAACTATTTTATATAGCATATTTATTGCATACAGCTGTTTTACTGCATTTTAATGTTATGACTTTAAGGGGGTGTGTCTTCGTTCATTTCATGATTATGATGCCTTCCACATGTCTTTATAAGAGGGACTTCACAAATTTATTGTATCTGATGAAGTTCTAGTGTTCTGAGACAAAAATGCTTTTCTGTTTTATGTGGATTTAATAAAGATTTTGTACTTGGAGTACTTCTGGATCCAATTTTTGGCTTGAATAAGCATTCTGCTACTTCAGGGAGGATTTTAGGTGCCCTGTTTTGCATTTGGACTATTCCTGGATCAATGTTTTGGCTTGAATAAGCATTCTGCTACTTCAGTGGGGATTTTAGCTGGCCTGTTTTGATTTCTGTCTTTTAAGACTCCTAGATGCAATACAGCTCCAGTGCTCCCTCTCTCCCCCTCAACCTTCTCTTAGGAAGTATCATCAAATATAATTCCCCTACTATGACAAGAGAAAAGGTCCTTATTGCTCTCTCTAAGACCAAGAACACTGCATCAATGGGCCCAGACAATATCCCAGGATGCCTTCTAAATAGTATGAAACATGACCTATCAGGGCCTCTGGAATTACTATTTAACTGTAGCCTCCAATCAGGTTTCATGCTTCATGAATGGAGAAAGGCAACAGTCATCCCTTTGCACAAAGGTGGGCCATCTACAGACCCTGGAAACTACAGACCAATAAGTCTCACTAGTCTTATATGTAAAGCCATGGAAAGAATCATCATGGATGAGATATTGTAAACCGACAAACACTGAACCCAACCCAGTTTGGTTTCGTCAAGGGAAGAGCATGTCTACTCAACCTAGTGGACTTCTTTGAGAAGGTCACCAAAGCAATGAATGAGGGCAAAAATTGTTCACACTGGCTACCTTGATCTGGCCAAGGCATTTGACTCAATACCCCACTTGAACATTGTTGACAAACTCAAGAGGTTAGGTACAAACACATATGTCACCCGGTGGATAGCCAACTGGCTCAGAGACAGAACTCAGGACATTTCAATTGAGGAATCTACCTCTACGAAGAGGCCAGTCACAAATAGAGTCTCTCAGGAATCAGTCCTTGGACCGCCCCTTTTTGGCATTTACTTCTCAGATGTCAAGTCCAATGTCAGTGGTCTCTAGCTGACTAAATTTGCAAATGATTGCAAATTAGGAGCTGTCATTGAATCTCACACTGAAACAAATGTTCTCCAGGAGGGGCTGACACAGACAAACAATTGGTGTCAGAGCCATGGACTAAAACTAAATGCCATGAAATGCATAATAGTATCCTTTGGGAAGTCACCCATTCCTTGGTAACTATCATATTGACAACACACCCCTTAGAGTTGACTCAGTAGTCAGGTACTTAGGAACACACATACATAATAATCTAGCTTTCGACTATCATGTGTCTACAGTGGTGAGGAAATCATTCTATATTGCACAAATTATAAACAAAGGCATGGCATCTAAGTCCAAGGAAGTCATTTTTCCACTGTATTCAGCATTCATCAGACCTATCATTGAGTGCAATGCCCACTTTGGTATGTACCTAACTAGGCATATCCAACAATTGCAATGTCCACAGAGGTTCCTCACTAAAACAATACAGGGCATAAGTAAAATGTCCTATACAGACTGCATCAAGGTTCTTTCCCTATATTCTGTCTCCTACAGGCTTTTGAGGGGAGATCTATGCCTGGCATATAGGGCATTGGCAGACCCCACTCTAATGGACCTCCTGCATATCCACAAAACAAACAGCACCAGAATTACCCATTCTAAAGAATTAAATCTTTCCTTTGATATAAATAGGTCCTTTTGGAAAGATAGGTATGTATCCCAGAGATTACCGTGTCTATGGAACAGGCTCCCCATCTATGTGAAGCAGAGTTCTTCCCTAACCCAATTCAAGTGCAGCTTGGACAATTGTATGGGAAACTGGAAATTCATCCCTGTTTTAGCACTTATGTCTCTAATGGACACAGGTAAACTGTAAATGGTTCATCTCCCAAACCCCTGCTACACTTAACAAGGGTATCAGAACTTGTCAGAGATTTGGGATGCATGGCTAGTCTTAAAAAGGCTGTTGTGATCATTAGCCTAGTAAACACATACGAACCTATAAAAACTGTCAGCCCTCAACCTTTTGCACTCAGCTCTGTCAATGACCCATAGCAATCTGACAGACAGCAAGCACTAAAATGGCTCCAAGACATTTTACCCTTCCTACCTGATTCCACTGGAGTCCCACAGGGTTCAGTACCTGGCCCCCTTCTTATTCAGTATTTTTATCAATAAACTTCACACAATCTCCATGCATGCAACCATAATACAATATGCAGATGATGCCATCATCATCTGCTCTGCCCCAACACTCTCCAAACTTAATGGCATGGTCCAGGACTCCATCTCATCTACTGAAACATGGTTAATAAGATCTTATTGTCATGTAATTAAAAAAAATGCTCTTCCCACCAATACATTTCTTCAATAAGAATCTTTCAAAATATTCTCTAAAATAACACTAGAACTGAAACAGTATAACAATCAAAGCTCCTGGGAGTCACAATAAACTCCGAAAATGCAAACTACACATTTTCCAAGCTGCTTAAAATAAATAAAAATAGAAACTTAGTTTGCTATGCAGAAGTAAACTGTATCACCCACAGTATTAGAAAAAAACTTTTCATCGATCAAGTTAATACTATCTCTTTTATGCACCTTGCAGCATAACAAACCTTTACAGCATCCAATAAATGAAGTTACAGCAAAATCTCTACATTCACCAGCAATCTTACTACAAAATGTTGCCACTGCATAGTCTTAAAACAACTTTACTAGCTAGACATCCCACTACTTATTACCCATAGCCAAATATAAAACCAGAAAACTTTCCAGCACTAGAAAACACCATAAAATATTATTTCCCAAAAAGGAACTATGTTCTCTAAACAGATCACTTTTACTCACCATCATACAGTATCTGTGAATTCTGCTGGTGATTCACTGCACTCCTGATATGTGTCCAAACTTTGGAATTCCTTACTCTTGCAATTAAATAAAACTGAAGAACTAAAAATTTTCAAAAATCAACTCAAGCAATAATTAAATATCTCCTGACAATGTTCTTGTTGAGACACTTGCTAAGAACTTCACTGTCAATACCAAAACTACTGTTCAGTTTACTGTTGCAATATGCATTTTGTGCCTTCTAATTGTTTGCTCTGTTTCAAAATGCAAGTCTTTCTTTTACCATTTTGCACTCGCGAAAGTTTATCTAAATGCCAATCAACTGTTTTACTTCTCTATCATTAAATCTTATCTATCTGCAGCACTTTCTGTCTTTCTACCACAACTTAATCATTGGCATCAAAACAAAGCACCAGTTTTATTACTCACATATTGCTACTGATATATTGTAATGTAACATATTTACCCAATGTTTTTCAATATAGATTATTTGGAATATTGCAGGATTTGAATTATGTATATTTTGTTAATCCTATGGGGGGGATTTAGTAAAGCCTACATGGACTTATTTTTCATGTAGGCATAGGTTTCATGTAGGCTTACATGAAAGTAAGCAGGTTTGCGATCCAGAAAACAGAGTTGAGGGGCATGCACGATCGCGCCAACATAGAAGTGTCCGTGTCAGGCAAATCATGTCATAAGCTGGTGAATTGCATGCAAATGAGGGTGGTAGATCGATCCAGCAAGCAGATAGGCAGTTATGCAGACCCTGTGTTGGAGTACGAAATACACACGGAAAAATTCTATGTACAGGATGTTAAACAGAGAACATGGGCTGTAAAAGTGCAGTAAGAAGGACAGAAATAGCATAGCAGACACAGACATTTGCAAAACTATCCACTGTGTGTCCAAAACCAAATGGAAACTAATTTAAAATAATATATATTTTTTAATAACTAGGTTATGTTTGCGAGGCATGCTGCAGTGCACAAACATGCTATTAAGAAAATAAAAAAGTGTAAAAATGAAAAGTAATAGTGACAGTAATGCATTATAGGACCCTGCATGGAGTAGGTACAATGGTAGACTGCTGTGGTTGATAACAAGGCAGGGCCTGGAACGGTGTAGTTTCCAGGTTGTTTGCACAGATCACTATGCAAATGAGCTAGGGTTACTGAAATAGGACAAATGGGTATCCATGTCCTCAGATCCCATCTGTGTAGGCAGAGAACCGCGTTGTTGTCCACATAAAAGGTAGTTGACATCAAAAGAGGTGTGTCTGCATTCTTTAAAGCTCATTGGAGCACAGCAGCACCTGTTTGCACGGCACACTGCTGTGCTCAGCAGGGGGGCATGTACTGTGTCTACTAAGCTTTGTTTACCTTTGGGTGTGTGTATCAGTGGATTTGAGTATGTTTGCTATGCATGCTGCCACGCTGAGTGTGACCTTTCATGGGGCATGTACAATGACAGCTAAGCATCGTTTACCTGTGCTACGCATGTTTGTGTGGCATGCTATCTTAATTACTGATGACCCCAGTTCCATTTGAACTAGGGCCATTAACAGTTCTCAGTGTTGTACTCAGCATGTGTAATGTATCATAGGTAGCCAATCACAAAGGTTGCACCTACAGCAGAGCACTATAAAGGTTTCAGAAACCCTACAATCTGATTTCACCCCCATACTCTGCATCAGTGGAATACAGATATAGTACTTTTAACTGAAGAAATGCCAGGGGCTGCTGCAGGTCTGCTACATATGTATGTCCTAGATGCTGAGGTCAATGCTGCTGCTGTTGACCATAGGCCTAGAATGAAAAGGTGAATAATGTTCATGCCCAGGGTAACCTTCCAGGGGCTACATGAGCTGGAGATTGTAAAGTTCTACAGGGTAAATATGGACATACTACAAGAACTCACTGAGCTCTGCTGACCTCAACAGAGACCCAGAGCCAACATAGGGGAACCCATCCCAGTTGAAACAAAGGTATGTGTAGCTCTTAGGATACTAGCTATGGATACATTCCAAAGACCAAATGGGGACATGATGGGGTCTCACAAGGATCAGCATCCAGGGTACTCCATCACTTCCTGGATTCCATGCTACCACATGCCAGTGAGCACATTTATTTTCCCCTCACCCCTGAGGTGAGGGTCAGCAGTATGCAAAACCTCTACTGTGTAACACATTACCCTGAGGTACTGGTTTCCATCGATTGTGAGGGCCAGCAGTATGCAACACTTCTACTGTGTAACGCATTACCCTGAGGTACTGATTGCCATAGATTGCACTCTTGTACACATCAAGGAACCACCCAGTGAGGAGAGTAGAATCTCCATCAATTGCAAGGTGTATCACTCTGTCAACTGCCAGGTCACGTTCAATGCCCAGGGCATTATCATGAGTGTGTGTGCTGGCAGCCCTGGCAGTTATCATGACTCTCATATCTGGCATGCATCGCAGCTGTACCTAATGTTTGCTAGGGCAGATATTCAACACAACCATTTACTGGGAGATGCTGGCTATGCATTGGAACAGTGGATGATGACGCCCATCATAAATGCGCACACACACACACCAAAGAATGCCATAATGAGGCACATACAAACTAGGAACATCATAGAGTGTGTGTTTGGACTGCTGAAGTCACTGTTCCCGTGCCTCGATATATCTGGAGGAGTCCTGCAATACTCTGCAGCCACATATGCACGCATGCTCACAGCATTTGCCATGCTACAGAATATCATCCTGCAGAAACAGCTGCAACAGCATCATCAAAGGGAAGGGATACACAGCCCCCCACCAGTGCCTAGGTCATCACAGCCACACCCACAGGGAGACTCCAAGGATGAAACCCCTGAGGTTGTCCTTGTAGGCAGATGTAGGTGTGCCCAATAAGTCCTGGCCTTGGCCAAGAGACAACACATAGCACATGCACTGACAACCTAGTGGCCTAGGACTGACACCTTACTTCAACTCGTATACATATTAGTAAAAATGATGCCAGCCAGCCCACGCAACCTGTACCTCACCATGTATTGGCTGTGGACTGTGTGCATCAGAGAGAGTCAGCCCCAAACTACAGATTTGTCAACTACTGCATTCACAAGGTAAGTCACACAGCTAATCACCACTTGTAAGGGGTACTCGAATATGGTAGCATGTGTATGGACCTGCCACATGTATGCAAGGTAATATAGTGGGCTACTGGGCTACATGCAGAGATCTAACAGCGACTTGGGACAACAAGTAATCTGTCCAATAGTATGTGCCCCATAAAGTTCACTAGGCCACATGGCTGGAAATCCCACTGCATTTTTCAAGGAAGATGCCAGTGTAGTCACAGAACAGTCATACAACTGTGTATGCCAGCAGAGCATGCGCTGGTCGTCCCTCACCCCCAACACGTCAGTGTTCCCATACAACTGCTGCAGCTGTATGTTTGCAATGATATATCAGAAGACTAGGCAATTCTAGGTCTGTGACAGAGAACCTGGAGACACATTGTATTTCCCAAATAACGCAGGGGTGACAATATATGTCTGTATGCTGCTGATAGTGTGAGGAATGAAACCTGTCTGGCAGCTGGTGTGGCTCACTGGGCTAAGGACATTAGCATGGGTGATGGTGTTGATGGTTTGAATCAGACAGCATCTACATCTTTTGCAAGAGGAACTCATATGGTGGTATTCCCACAGACTGCCATAACCCCTCAATCTTTTACTGCAAGAAAGCTAGACAAGGTCAGAGAGCATGGGGGAACATAGGGGCAAAATTACAGACAGACATGATATGTACTCAGAGTAAGCTAGAAGGTGGCTAGTATAATAGCAGGTTGCAACAGGTCAGATAAGCTGCAGGATGTAAAGGCCATCACTTAAATGTTTCACTAGTTACAACAATTAAGTGACAGCATTATACAGTATATTACTGGAAAATTACTACTATATAAGGAACAGAGCAGACATATGGGGAAGAATGCTGGACATTCTGAACAAACATGTACAGTGAGAGGTATGCAGACTGTCACCTTGTGTGTGGTGTTATATCTTGTACCCCAGTCACATCATACCCATCAACAACTTAGAGCACGATATCTGGACAAAGCCATGAATAAAAATAGGACAAAGGCCCAAAAATAGGCACATGTTTTAAATATTGCTCTTACAAATGTAGACAGTTGATAGAGTAACAGGTTTTGCATTAGCATGAATCTCCTGATGTGTAAGGAGTCTGAAATTAAAATGTCTTTCGTTATACTTTAACTAACTTAAATCTTTAATGATGTGCCACTAATATGCCTGAAAACTACAATGTTATAAAAAATAAAGCAATAATCAGGACATTCTGCGAATATCTCTACAGTTGAGCGGTATCAGTCATATTAAGTACAGCAAACAGCCGTGGAATGGCTTAGACAATATCAGGGAAGTGCTGTACTGTAGAAACAGGTACAGCAGGCAATGGCCTTGCAGCACACATAATCCCAGCCTGGAGTACAGGTAGTTCTGGTCTGGAGTCACCTTGTAAGTTCTGACAGTCACACTGAACATGCTCCTACACAACTTGAACCCAAATCTGTTGACTCTTCCACCCAAAGACTTGCTGTGAGGAAATATGTCTGTACATACATACAGCTACGTATACATATTTGTCTATCCCTATCCCCCTCATGCTTGATTAGTGTATCTGTCTGTATGTGGCACACATATATATATATGATAGCAAGATATATATACCATGGTGGTACGGCGGTAGCGTTGTTACCTCACAGCAAAAGGTTCTCCTGTTCGATTCTCGGCTGGGCCTGGGACTGCCTTCTGTGTGGAGTCTGCATGTCCTCCCCGCGGTTGGGTAGCATTTGAAAGACATGCATGCGTAAATGGGCATGCCTTCGTTGAAGGTTGGGTGTCGAGCTGGCACCTCGGTGTTTCGTAAAAATCTACTGCCAATTATTAGGGGACCGGAGTTCCACTGTGGCGACCCCTTACCGGGAAAAGCCGAAATACAAACAATATATATATATATATATATATATATATATATATATATAAATATATATATATATATATATATATATATATATATATATATATATATATATATGTATATATATATATATATATATATATATATATATATATATATATATATATATATATATAGTACAATGATACATAGACACTCCACATATAGCTACATAACACATGTACATAACATAAACACACAGCAGCAGTTAAGGAGACATCCCTGTTATACACATTAATATAGATATGTGTGGGGATGTATGAATGTCCCTACATACCCCAGAATGCTTGGGTTATCTGCACTTACACATTACAGCAGTTGTCTGATGGGACCAGACCAAGGCCACAACAGTACATAATCCACTCACCCACAGATCCCTGTGCCTGTGAAATGTCACCCTGTAGACAGACACAGGTGATCAGGTGGTGTAATTTACAATGGTTGTAACACATACCTTATACAGGCCATATTGTCCCTGGCCACATGTCCATCAGGGATATTACCAGGTATCCCACTCCTTGGACACTAGATACAATAACAGTACCAAGCAGTATGCTGGCCACACATGATGTCTAACACAAGGCCACTTTGTGTGCTCAACAAGTACTGTGCCTGCATCCTCATATAGAACAGACATAACCTGTGGTGCATGCGATAAGTACTCTGAGCTTCAGTTTGTAAAGGTTGATAGGTAGGAGTTTTAATCTCACATCAGCCAATTGTGTGTGTGTTGGCCTCTAAACTGCCCTCATCCACAGAAGCATAACTGATGTTTGCTGCCTTCTAGATCTGTACATTGAGAAAAAACAGGCGACGTGTATAGAGAGTAGTAGACCTTGTAACAAAGTATGAATGCATGATAACGCTGACCTCCCCCATTGTCCCTGATACTTATATGCACCTAGGGAGCCATGCATGTATACTGCCTTACCTTGCAGACATCATATTTCTGCTGTGCCACCATGACATCCTGTGCAGTTTTATTGACACCATGTGGCTACTGTTTAACCCCTCAGACTCCTGGAATGGACACGTACACAGATCCATGACACACTTGTCATTCTGTAGCACTGCAACCAGTCTAACATCATGCAACAAAGATACACAAAGTTTGATGTGTAGTCATGACACATGCCAGCATACAATACATGTAGTGGCCCACAACAAGTGCATTGGAAAAACAATATGGCACTACACAAGTACATGTAAAGTAATATAGTCACCTGGTGCACCAGGCACATATTTGCATTTCCCTGCATCAATGGCATGGATGACAAGGATGGGGCACAGGTATCATCACATGCACAGGGTGTTGTGTGGGGGTGCCAGAGGAATAGGCTGTGCCAAACAGGTGACAGCATGTATGTCAGTCAGGAAAGGGTGTGGATTAGATGGGCCATGGAGAAGTGGCATGTTTATCTGTTGGTGACCTGCATGCGACAGTGGTGTTTGAATGTGTGCATGTACACAGTCAAGCCCAGTGCTATCCCTAAACATGTGTATGTTGGACAGCTGTGGGCCTTACATGGTAGAGTGGACAGTTCACCATCTCTGGCTACTGAACTGGCTTTGCCAGGAGTAGTACTGGCACCCCCGAGCCCAAGGTCAGATGTGGTGCAAGTACCTGATGGTGACTGCAAAATGTTGGGGCTGTGTCCCCCATGGGACCACCCAGGACCACATGCCCATGACCTGCCACATTGAGATGTGGACAGCACACTTCCCTCTGTATCACTGTAGGTACTGCCACAATGGGAGTGTGACTGTGCATGGCCATGTGGACTCCCAGCAGATGGTGTTGCTGACCTTCTTCCACATGTCCAATGCCCAACTCCAACCAGATGTTCCAGCACAGACATTCTGCAGTCAAAGGCAGATGCCCACCATTTATCCTCTACAGCAGTGAACCAATCCAGGGTGTCCCCAGTGAAATGGAGGCAGTCACAGATGTCAAACTGTGCTGCATTCATAACCCTAAGTATCCATCTGGTGTTGCATTAAGAACATGCCTGTCCCTCCATGATGGACCGAAACATGCGACAAGTGACCCGTGATGAGACAACTGCAACAGGTGGTAGATGGACATCAGTCCTCCTAGAAGCACCCCTGTCAGTCTGTCTATGTGAGACCTCACCAGTTTTCTGGCTATGGCCAGTGTCTATACTCACTGATGCCATAGTTGTCACACTGCCCTGTTCAATGTCACCACCCTCTGACTGTCCAGTATCTGTCGGCTCTGGGGACTAGGTATGTGTGGGCATACTGACTGTGTGCAGTGACAATGGGGGAAGAAGATGGATGCCAACCTCTGGGACAGATTCAGCCACTGACAACCCCACCTGTGCCTCACTATTGCCACCATCATCATCACCATCTGATGAGACACTGACATCAGGGTGTGAGGGGGACAGAATCCAACTTCCCCCAGTCACCTGTGAAAAGCAGAGCAACAACAGTGCATTACTACCTGCACTATTATGTATGGTAATCCACACAGACACATACAGCTGAGGATCCACAACTACATTACAAGTACCGCATCTTCACATCTCTGCTCTCATGCACAACAGACAAACTCACAACAACATACACAGACAAGTCACGCCCATTATAACATGCACTTCAGCTACATCCAGTTAATGTTGCCAGTACAATACACTTGTAAGGTATGTAATATGACAGTGTATGTGATAGAAATAAAGATAAAACCCAGTACACCTATATTGAGAATGATATGCCAGTAGTAGTATCACTGCCTCAGGTATGTACCATCTCCCTGTTGTGTTTGAACAGACATCCTGGAGTACTTGCCTCATGTATAGCAAGCTGTGTCATCACTCATAACTATAAGTGCAAACGTGTTAATGTTCGGACAGTTACACACCGGTGATTACCCAGTCTATGCATTGTAGTTAACTGTTCCAGAATAGAACATACAAATATCCTTCTCTGGCTAAGCACAACAGTTGTATGTAGGGCAAAATGGCAGCCCTTAACTTTCTTAGAGTATATATAATCCTTAAAACAACAGTATCACACTTACCAGGTACAGGACCACGTACTTGGGCCACATCTAATGGACCTATAACAAGGTGAGGTAGAGGTATTGTCAGCACCACCAACTTTTGCAGCACTACAATGTAATTTGCACATATATCGACATGTGCAGTAGCTACTGTGATAATTCCTATATTGCTGACATTCTGAGTAATTGTGCACAGCTGTGCATAAACCCAACCCCCTCAATGAAGATAGATCTGACACCCATGTACTGGTATGTACAGCCTGCCACAATGAGTGATACAGTATTACACTGATGAACACATTAAACTTAACTGGATGATCCTCTCCTGTGGACACTGTGGTACCCACCTCCACAATGTGTGGCATTATGGATGCCTGGGAGATGTTGGTTCTTGCTATGTTCTCCAGGAATTCCTCTGTAGCCGAGAGTGATTGTTCCATTGCAGGCCGTCCACTGGTGGTGGCATGATTTCTGGCAACAGCAGCTGCCCTTTGCAATGCAGAATGCATCATTTCTGTGGCCCAGTGTCAGACCTGCTCATAGGTCCTGTCCAGTTGGCCAATCTGATTGACAGCCCACAATGCTGCCCACTGTTTCCAATTGTGCCTACCCCTGGACAGCAAGGTCTGATGGTGGTGTCTCAGTCCATCCAGTATAATGTCATTCTCTGAAATTGGGAAGGATGCATGTCTCCTGTGGTACATGGTTCCTGAAAGACAACAAGAGAGGAAATCATTACAGCACTAAATATATAGACATCCACTATGTACAGATCCAGCTCACGCATAATGGCCTGCACTATCCACTGCTCCCTCACACATCATAACCCACATTCTGGCAACACACTACATGTGTGGTACCAAGGTACCAAGATAGTAGCAATACTGGGGTATGTCCCTGTGTGCTGTGACAGATACTGCTGTATATTCCTACACCCATCACTGCAGTCTACTGTGGTGAGGCCCCTACAGGCAAACACCCACTAATATTTCATGCAGCCACCATCAGAGAAATAGCAGTGTGCTATTACAATCACTATATGGGGACAGTCCAGCAATGCCAGTGTGCAACAATGGCAGACAGCAATGCAAACCTGCTGTAGTATATGTTCCATGTAGGCATCATACCTCTCATCTATACAGATGTTTTAAGACTGTCACATGATGTTTGCCCATAGTCTTGGTTATTTTCACACAAACTTGTGGATTTCTGACAAATGATTGGCCAATCATTGATGGCTGATGTCAAAAAATAAAGACAGACATCTGAGTTTCACATGTCATACCCTTCAGAACACAGTTATGCTACAGTAATATCAGTTTAGCCTATTCACGTTCTTACTTTGTACGAGCAATACATAAACACTGTCGCTGAGTTTGGGCCTTTGTCCCCCATTAGTTATGGCTTTGTCCTGAGTTCTTGCTGTAGGAGGTTGACAGGTATGTTAGGCATAGTTCTCAACCAAACAGGGACAAATGTCAACAGAATCAGGGACTTAGCAAGAGTACAGCAGAGATATTTAGGGACAGTTTTACAATGTTAGAATTAATTATGTGAGACATGGACAGAATGAAAGGAGGTTAATTACAGTAAAACAAGATGTAAGCACCAAAAAACAAAAGCAAGCTTACCACTGCTCAAAACCAGCCAACGGAGATACGGAATAAACGATTTTATTGCTTGTCAATAACTTCTTTTAAAACACCTTGCTTTTCAGCACAAAACTTCAACTGCGCGAAGAACAAATACGAAAAACAAATCCCAACAGTTTGAATCAAGCGCTTTCGCTTGGTCTCATTGCCAAGCTTTATCAAGATCAATTAGAAATGGAATTCTAACTTCATTTATAGGGTCTATTGACCATCATGTGATAGCTTTAGTAGTTAAGCTATTAAAGCTATATAAACAATTTCAAACCTGACAGTCCTACATTCACTTGCCACTGTTGTAAATACATAAATAAATACACTAATACACTAATGTTACCCCATAAAATGTAAAACCTTGAACAAGACACATTTATCAAACTACTATACTTTATCACTATATTCACATTCAAGACATTTTATATAAAAAAATATATGTATATATAACAAGTTCATAAAACAATATACAAAAAATCTATTTTAACTATAAGACCATACATTACTTTTATAAAATTCTGTATACTAATTATCCAATAGATGAATTTGCAAAAACATTAAAAATTTTTTCAAAATTGCATTTTATAAAAAACTAAATATGTATTTATTAAACTCCCATTCAATAAAATATTGCATTTATAAAAGTGACTTTCAATTAATATATTGTTATAAAATCTGTATGTACAACTATTAAAACACTGTACTGTAAACATATTATTATACAACTGATTACATGTTAATTTATGGTGACATCTCCTTACTTGTAAATCACAATCTGGCCATTCTTAATTTGAGAACACTTTTAATATTTATACTATCATTTAGACCGGGACTTGTGGCTGCATCTAATTTAAGTTGCCACAACAATTCTTTGTATTCCAAACGCGTTTCCCAGTATCCCCCTCTACTGTCCACTTGCACCTGTTCTAACACAATAAATTTTATAGGCATTTCAGGACATAATAATAAGTGTTTATAAAAGGCATTTGCATCTTTTTTCCTAGAAACCTCATACATGTGCTCATAAATTCTCTTTCTCAGAGACCTTTCCGTTTTACCAACATAGAAACTGTAGCACTTGGTACAATAACCTAAGTAAACAATCCCTTGCGTTGCACAGTTTGCATGAATGCTAGCTTTAAAACAAAAATTCCTAGATGGAATATGTAAGGAATCTCTGTTTGAAATATATATGCATTGTTTACAGCTTCCACATTTGTAGGTGCCTTTTTTCAAATTCCTGTTGTTACTAGTTCTTTCTTGTTGCTGAAATTTCTCAAACAATTCCTTTATGTTAGTATCCCTACGTCTTGTGAACTTAGGATGCTTCGGGATATATTTACATAATTCTTCATGTCCAGTTAGAACCGGCCAAAATTTATTGATCACCTCTTCAATTTGGTGTGAGTAAGTTGAATAGGTGTGGATGTAGCTATTAGTAAATACCGCTGCATTAGTTTCACTAGATTTCTCTACACCAATCTGACCTAAACCTAATAAAGGGGGAAATTTTTGCTCTCTATATTCTATGACTTCCTTGCTTAACATGTCTATCAAGTCCTCTGGGTACCCCCTTTCCAAAAACATATTTTTTATTACCACCAATTCTTCCATGAAGAATTCTAAGGTGCTCGACATTCTTGAAGCCCTTACCATTTGCCCCTTGACTATGCCTTTCTTTTGATAGTAAGGGTGATCACTTGCATAATGTAAATAGGTGTTGGAAAAAGTGGGTTTCCTGAACAATTTGGATGTAAACCTGTTGTTGACACAGTCCTTAAGAATTGTAACATCCAAATAGTTCATTTTTTCTTCACTTAAACTATACGTGAATGACAAAAAGTTAGTTGTGGAATTAATGTATTTAAAAAATTCCATAAATTGTGTCTCAGTGCCTCTCCACAAAATACTTATGTCATCCAAAAACCTTGTATAATGCTTAATGCATTCTTTCCATTGAGTCGAAAAGTACTTTGTACGAGCAATACATAAACACTGTCGCTGAGTTTGGGCCTTTGTCCCCCATTAGTTATGGCTTTGTCCTGAGTTCTTGCTGTAGGAGGTTGACAGGTATGTTAGGCATAGTTCTCAACCAAACAGGGACAAATGTCAACAGAATCAGGGACTTAGCAAGAGTACAGCAGAGATATTTAGGGACAGTTTTACAATGTTAGAATTAATTATGTGAGACATGGACAGAATGAAAGGAGGTTAATTACAGTACATCGTCTGATGTTACAGGGGTGTACACCCTCCCTTACTGTCACTATGTACTATGTATAATCCACTAGCTTTCCTACAACAGCTGACCATTGTAGGTGGGATTGACAGGGACAGACATGAGATGTGATTGAAATCAGGGACAGTTGAATGTAGGTGTAGTAGGACAGCAGAGTATCAATGACATGTCATCACTATAGATCTAATACAAGTTTACTGCTGTAATCTTATTCCTCATACGTCCTTCCTCTCATCTGCATCCTATTATATGGAGAAATCTATTACATACCTGGTGGAGTGTAGTACTTTGTTGAACTTTGCTTCTAGTAATCTTTTGATAATACACTCTGTGTGTGTTAAGTCTCATACAGAGCTGTTCCCCTTAACCAGCTGCTTGCTTTTGTAAGGTACTGCTCATTAGCATGCCTCTGCACCAATCTGTGGCTCAGGATTGCTAATTGCAGCCAAAACAGCTGTATTGCAGTATCATTAGCCAATGACATGCCACCACTCTGCAATATATAAGGCTTTCATGTAGGCCTTGGCCCTTGTCTTAGTTTTTGAGATGGACATTACTGAGGAGTGAAGACTACAGCATCACAGAGGGTCGGTACAAACACCGTCCACTGTAGAGATTTATGATGTATGTTCACAGTTTTTCCTCATAAGTGTGGTCAGTATCCTATACCATTGTGGTCATCTGGCAGTGCACTGGCAATCAGTGTGGGCTGAGATCAGTAAGGGAAGAGACAGATGTGTGTGTCACACTTCATTCCCATCAGATTATGCATGCTACTAGACTAGCTGTTATTCTATCAACTTACTATCTTTGTAAAGGCAAACTGGTAAACATGTACCTATCTCTGGGCCTTTGCCCCCCCCCCATTAAGTATGGCTGTGCCTGGATCACTTGTTCTAGGGGGTTGGGATGTATGGTAGGTAAGTAGCAGCTACCTTTACATACAGCGGTGTATGCTACAACATACAGGGGGGAGTGTGAACACTTTGTTGGACATCAAGCTGTATGTATAACTGTGTCAGCTGTGTCAGGCCTGTCATTACGGCAGATCCAGGGCAAGGGTATTCTATACAGTGCAATTGGGGCATGTGCTTAAGATACATCTGTTATGCAACAGTGTGACTAACTCAGTAGTATGGGGTATTGTCCTTATGGATAAAATATTGTATGAAGGGAAAATGACAACTATTTTGAACAACACTAGTATGTATAGCAAAGTTTCTATCAATGAAATAAATATATCCTACAAAAAATAGATTTGCCACTTAAAGACCTTTTCGACCAAGGGGTCATAGATTTTGATATCTATCAATATTTGGAAAATACTACTCCCAAGGTACCATCCATTCTTGGGATACCTAAAATCCACAAGTGTATAGAACCCCCTAAGACCCATAGTTTCCTATGAAGGTGCTAAAATCACACTTTTATCTAAATTTTTGGATTGGAAACTCAAAACACTGTGGGGAAGACAAGTATACATGTTAAAAGATTCCTGGGAATTTTTAAGTAAGGTAAAAAGAATACTTTTTACCAGATTTGAAATTTGTTACAGTCGACATCACTGATCTTTTCTCAGTGATCCCGCATGACATCGGACTTACTTGGTTAGACGAGGCACTCAGGGCAAACCCAGATACAACAGAAAATAAGGTATTTTTGTGTCTGGAATTGGCTGAATTAGTTCTCAAAAACAACTATATGTATTTTGAAGGAGAGTTTTTCAGGCAAGAGACAGGAGTTGCTATGGGGGCCAGTTGTGCCCCAACCTTTGCAGATATAGTCGTATCAGTTTGGGAAAAGAAATTTGTACACAACAGTAAATACAATAAATACTGGACTTTGTATACCAGAATTTTGGATGACATCTGCATTTTTTGGGTGGGGAGTTTGCAATTGTTAGAGGAATTTATTCAATAGCTTAACTCAACCACCCATTTTTTAAAGTTTACTTATCAGGTTGGCCACAATAGTATCAACTGTCTTGATGTTTCTTTAAGTAAATTTGAACAAGGCTTCAAGTCTACTATACATATACAAATACAACCTTTTCCAATACATATATTATTTTTTTAAGTGCCCAACCTCTTTTTCAAAAGAAGGGAATCATGAAAGGCCAGTATGTAAGGGCCAGTCGTATGACATCAATGGAAGCTGACTATGAACAAGAATGTACAATATTGGAACGAATGTTCACAGAACGTGGTTACCCTAGTGACTTAATATTGAATATCAAATCAGAGGTCACACAGGGCAGACATGACAAATACAAGCCCATATTGGGCAGAGGACTTGAGTTTAACAATCAACATGGGTCTTTAACTAATACTAATATGGGATACAACAGAGTATTTGTAAGCAACTTTAGTGGTAGTGCCTACCTGATCAAGAACATAGTAGTTTAGGAATGTAAAAAACATTTAGAACTCACAGATTTGCCAAATTTAAAGGACAAATGTATAAAAGTAATATTTAGAAAAGGACAACATATTAAAAATTTGTTAGAAAAGGCCAGCTATGGGACTGTTTTTTCACACACAAAAAAAGGAACATATAAGTGTGAGGCCTGTAACCAGTGTTCTTATATTACACAAAAGGAACAAGTATTGGTTGCCTCTAGGCATAAAGTTCTAACTTCCCACAGTTACTCTAATTGTAACAGCTCAGGGTTAGTTTACCTGGCTTGCTGCAAGGGCTGTGCAAGTTTTTATGTGGGCAAAACCGAGAGGCAACTTAAACGTAAAATATACGAACACATGAACAGTATCAATAACAAGAACAAATATAATGCCTTATTTAGACATTCTTTGGTTTGCCTCAATGCAAGTTTTTGTTTCTTTGTGATCGAGACAATCCAAAAAGACCCAATGGGGGACCTTGGGAATCTAAGTTGGCATATAGAGAAACTTATTGGCAAATTGTTTTGGAGGCTAACAACCTTCCAGGTTTAAACAACAACATTTCCCTTACACCATTATTAAAACTTAGATTGGCTAAATTGTAAAAATAACACCTAATACATTGGTAAAACTATTAGTACAGCAATTGTTTTTAAATGAGATAGTTTTAGAGTTTGTATTATAATTTAGATTTTAAATTACAATGAATCATGTCAATGTTCACAATTCTATATGAATTTTTTATAATCATTTGATTGTTTTTAGGTTAATTTGTCCATCAAGTTTAGAATCTTGTTTTTTTTTTCATTATTTCAACTAATTGTTCAATTATTTAGACGGGCGGGGTTATACAAGTGTATATATACTGGTTAATGATGCAATATATGATATATCTGAAGAAGTCTGATGATTTTTCAGACGAAAATGCTGTGTTTTATTATTTTGATTGCGTTAATATTATTAAAGAGAAGGAGTCTGTTTTACAAGCTGCGAGTTGTGTGGTGTACCTTCTCTTGTTCAGCACTGGTTTTTTAGTCTTCATTTTCTGGACATCACTCCTTTTTTGTTGGTTAACACAGTAGTAGGCGACATATAGTTGGGATATTTGGATATGTGCATTGTGTCTCTTCCTGCAGCCCTTTGTCTTGCAAAACTGGGCAGCAGTTAATTAAGTAGCAGTAACCTGTGGGAGTAAGATTGCATGACTCAGTCATTACTTGTTGTCTTCATAATGATGTAATTGAAGTGCGACACAACACTGGGTTTGAACCCAGGACTGTGTGTGGAAAAATGTACTGCATGCAAGACATGTAACAGATTGAGCAACTGAGACACTGCCAAAACATGTGTATTTGCAAGATATATGTGCACATATACAGGCTGTGAGAAGCATTTCTATATTCATGAGTATGTGTGTGGTTTTATATGGTTGTATGTCTGCACCAGGGTCCCAGTTGTACACGTACTTTGCTATTACGGCCTTAGCAGGTGTCTTTCCACAAGCTGATGATAAAGGGCACATATACCTGCTTTCACAGGCCCCACTTGTATCCATTAGTATGTTTTCATTATTATTTATTATTGCACCAGAGTGCAGGATACACTCCCAGTTTTCACATTAGATTTTTATTTCAGTTACATGCATAATGGCTGTAAGTAGCAAGCAGTATGTTTTGCTGGAAACACCTACTTAACCTAAAGCCTGTACAATGTGGTGGGTTAATGCAGTGTACTGTTGTTAAGAAGGGCCAGATACACTTGGTAGAGATGTTTATTCTGTACACATGAGTAACAATGTAATAGTCATTTAAGCTAAGCAAAGCGGCATGGCACTCCACTCCGCAGAAACGCACACTAAAAAATATAAAGAAAAAAATGAGGTGATAGGAAAGTGGTGAAATGGGGGTAAGCAGGGGGAAAAACAATGTGAAAGGCAGGTAGAGATGTGCAGGATGGGTGTAGGAAAGAACCGTAACTATCCAATTCTGTACAGCATGAAAGTTTAAAAACATATATGTATGTGTGTATATACATGCTTAAAAAACTATCTGCATTTATTATAATATGCCTTTCTTCTTAAAACTGCCTTGTAATTAACTCCATTGTTCAAGCCTGGTACCCAACATGCATCCAATTAAATTTGCCATTTAAACTCCCTATAATCAAATTACCCATCTCTATCCCCATTAAAATTCTGAGGAACATGGTCAATAACTCCAAAGTTGAATTTAACTCATTACCCACACAAGAGAGAGTGTGCTTATCAAGGGCATTGTCCAAATTATTCATTTTCATAGTGTAATAATGCTCATAAATCCTATTTCTCAATTGTCTGTTAGTCTTTCCTATACAGAATGAAGGACAGACTGAACATTTGGCCATATACACTACATAGGTGGATTTACAACTAAACATCCCAGGAACCTGCCAAACCCATTGCTGTGTACAAACCTCAAAAAATGGCCCTTCTGAAATGTATTTACAAAAGTTGCAGCTTTTGCACTTAAACATACCTCCACCTTTTTGACCCCTTTATTGTGTCTACTTCATAACATTTCCTTAAAATTCTTTGCTCTTTTGTTGAGAAAAAGAGGTGCCTTTCCCACTACTGCATTTAACTCATTGTTGGACAATAGAATTCTCCAATTATTGGATATTATATCCTTAATTTCTTTGCTGTCAACAGTGAGCGTTAACAACATGGAGGTAACCCAATCTTTGTCACTTTGAATGTTGGCTCCCATTGCTTCAAAACTATAATTACTTTTCAACACCTCCTTCACAATCTTAGGGGGGGGGGTAACTTCTGTTTTTCAACCTACAGTGCAGTTCTTCCACCAAAAAATCTAACTTTGTCTCGTCACTTGTCAACCTATTTAATCTTACTAATTGCCCTTTCATAATGTTATACTTTACATAGGTGGGATGCATACTGGAGTAATGCAATAATCCAATGCTGGCCATGTTCTTTTAACTTATAAATGCTTTTTAAGTATTTACACACACACACACACACATATATATATATATATATATATATATATATGTTTTTAAAGTTTCATTCCAGAAAAGTGTTGTTCTAAGTGGATTTTTTTCATTACATGTTTTTTATGTTATTTTTTATTAATTAATTGAATGTAATGTGACTGGTTGGGATTGATAGCTTTTTGTATATAAGGGGAGCATCAGTTTAGTTGTTTGCTCTGAAGAAAACCAGAGTTGCTGGCCGAAAGTGCTTAACCAGTGGCATTAAAATCTTCAAGAGAGGATTTTTGGACTCCACATTTTTGTGTTTTAGTTTAAATTATTCAGATCTTGCAGTACAGCTCTACTTCACAGTTATTGCACTACAGACCTTTGTTGCATATACATTAATGCAGGTAATGGTATTGTGTCATGTTTTTATTGCACCACAGTTGGCATTATTCATTTATTGCACTACAGCTTTAAGCCCACATTTATTGCAATATAAACTTTACTGTACATATATTTATTGCAGTTAATGTTTTACTCTTTCTTGCTTATTTCACTACAGTTAGCATAATGCATCCATACTCATGACACTCACGCTGCAACCTGGCCAAACACCCGGCATGCACCTTGATGTTGTAAGACCTCTCCTCTGTAGCTGCTGGGAGAGAAGCACACCATTATACATACCAGTTAGCAAGCATTCAGATTGGATATTGGTGAAACAGAGGTAAAAGTACTTACATACGTATGGGGCATTCCCTGCCTAGGCTTCTTGAATCCAGATATCCAAGAGATTCCCCTTTATTTCTTCAGGTCATTATGGTGGTGATGACACTGCTTACCTATGTAGGGAATATCAGCTGCACTGGTGAGTTCCCTTGCCAGCCAGTCCCAGACCTCTGCCTTGCACTTTGAGCCCTGGAAACTTCCCTGCAGCAGCTGGACTTTATGATTTTTTTTACTAGGAGTCTGACCATGACCCTGGTCTCCAGAATGCTCCAAAGCTGTGCCTGAAAGCAGGAACCCTCTCCAATGCCTGCCGTAGTATCCTTCAGAGGCAGAACTCCAATGGATTATGATATATATTCCCACCTATTGGGCTTAATATAGCCTGTTTTCCCACCCTTACATGCCATTGGGCAACATTTAAAAATGCAGAACTTTGCTTAGCAGTGCACAGACCAGCGCAGCTGAGCAGTGTAAAAACTGGAGGATCTGTTTGCTTAGCAGTGCTTAGCGGTGCACAAATCAGCCAAGCAAAGCTGAACAGTGCATAAACATTTTCAGCCATCATTGTGTTTATGCCATGCATAGCAGGTCTTAGCAGGTCTTAGCAGAGCTTAGCAGAGTGCAGCTGGCCAGAATTGAAAATAATTGTTATAATTTGTATTTCCAAAATAAATGCTTTTTTTTCCCCTTCCATGTATTCAAATCCAGAATGTATTGCTCCTGAGGCCATATCTTTACTCATTTAGCTATGAGGATATGTGGAATTCTGCTATACCTTTACATATACCTCAGAGCTACCTATAAGCACTGCTGAACACCACACTGTTTCATGCAAACCCGCTCAGCTATGCTTAAACATGACATTTAAATAAATAATTAATTGCATCCAGTTTCTATTTTTAGATGTCTGGCAGATGTCTTGGCAGTGCTTAGCATTGCTGTACCACACAAACATACTTTAAAAAAAAAAGAAAAAAATCCTTAAAACAATAAAACAAACATTGACTAATACAATTAGACAGTAGAGGGAGTGCCCTACTCATCTGCAGACACAGTTGGCACTACACTCCCTACACTGATTCAATAACTGTGTTCCACAGCTGTCCCTCAGCAAAGCACCATGACCAATATGCATAGCATGCTGCCGAGGGGGAACCATGTACATGGACACAGTAACAATCCATATAGGCTTTACACTGTGCCTACATGGATTTTATTAAAATTAGGGGTAAACAGAGTGACTAAAATACTTGTTTATAGTCTCGATAAAGCTGGAAGGGGATATGTAAGATGGCACATTTCCAGGAGAGGTTAGATTTCTCATAACCCATTTTTTGCAGTTTAACCTTTAATGAGCATCACAGCTTGTAGGAGCATTTGCAGGTTCAAAAATTGGGAAATAAATCAGCCTTCTGATTGTCACAGTATGTACAGAATGGGGAAGTTGGGTGAAATTTATTTAATAGAGCTGGGGAAAGATATGCATTGTTTAGTATCATGAGTTGTATATAGCTAAGCTTTTTTTAAATTAGATAGATTTTGAGGTTATCTCGATAGATCAGGTTATATGGTTAGATGAGAATGTTGGAACAAGATCAGTCCAGTAGTTGGAGAAGAACACTTCATTTAGCAATCTAACTGGGATTATAAGTTTGTATGAATTTGAAATATTTTTTTTCCCCATTAACAGTGGTCTCCATAGTGTTTTACATGAGTTTGTTCTAGTCATATCTAGTTTGCGATCTTCCAAAATTTTTGCAGACATTTCTCTGATTTGTCTCAAAATAATGCCATAGCTTTTGGGGAGGTTCAGTGCCAGTCTCATTTTGGTGATAGATCGCTTCTTGAGAAGATAGATGTCTAGTAGGCTTTTCTCTTTAAGGAGTGGGAAAGTATTTCAGTTAAGCATTTTGTTGCTGAGTTGAAGATTAGTCTTTAGGTGCAGTGGTTGCATATTATTAAAGGCACTGGATAAGTTTAAAGTTTCAAAAACTTTTTGCAGGTTAATTACGTCATTCTTTAAAAATGTGTGGAACTTCAGGTTCTTCAGATTCTCTTATTAGGAAAAGGAGACCTTTAGAGTTAAAGTTGAGAGATTTTGCATAGTTATAAAATAGTTCTAGTGAGGTCAAAGCCCATATCTTCCTGCTTGGGTTATAACCAGAGATTGCCAACATTCTGTTAGTCTTAATTATGTTATAATATAGCTTGACATCAGGGAGGCCAAGACCTCCTTTATTCTTAGGGTATACCATATTTTTGTATGCAATTCTGATTGATTTAGGAGACAACATACATTTAGAGAGAGAAGAATGCAACATTTAAAAAAATTGTTATACACTAAAATATTAGAGGCATCAAGTACATATAGTATTTTTGGCAGGATGTTCGTCTTAATAATGGTCACTTTTGCTAAAAGTAAGAGTTGGAGTTTATCCAGTCTAAAGAGGTCTTATTGAAGAGTTACCTATAGTTATGTGAGATTACTTTGATAAAATAGTTTTAAATCTTGTTGAAAGGATATTCCCAAGTATTTTAAGGAGTCACTTACTTTGATTTCCATGGGTAAGGGGTAATCGGATAACTGGCAAGATGGGTTAATTAGAAAAACTGCAGATTTCTCTAGGTTTAATTTATAATTTGTGACTTTTGAAAAAGCATCTCTGGAGTTCAGAATTTTTAGTGCAGCAGAGTTAGGTAATATGAAATATAAGTTTAGATCATCCGCAAAGGCAGATAAAGAAATCCTAGTACTGTAGATAACAGGTATATGGTGGAATGTTTTCTGCATAATAAGTAAGAACACGGGTTCAATGTATAGATTAAAAAGGTATGGGGACATTGGAAATGCTTGTCCAGTTCCATTCTTAATATCAATCCAAGAAGAAATGGTCTTGTTAATATGTAAAAAAGTGTGAGCTTTACAGTAGACTGTTCTGTTGGATTGGATAAAGTCTAGGGGTATACCAAACTAGGGTAGGACCAAGAATAATAAGTTCATGTAAAGTCTGTCAAAGACTTTGGATGTGTCATTTGAAAAGGCAAATATCGGGGGGCAACTTTAATTTGATAGAGTTATCATAGTATCCAGAGTGAGTGTATTATCACGTTTGTCTATACTCTATGAATCCAGATTGGTTGGATGAGACAATGTAGGGGATAATAGGTTTAAGTCTATTGCACATAACTGAAGCAAAAATTTTCATAGCCATATTCATCAAAGAAATAGGTCTATAGTTCCATGAGTTTTTGGAGACTGTGTTTTCTTTAAGAATGAAAATTGTTTTAGAAGCATTCAAGTGTATACCAGTAATATTATTGTCTTTAATATAATTGAATCGAAGCAGAAGAATTTTTGAAATTTTCTGAGTAAAAGTTTTATAAAACTCTGCAGTGAGCCCATCAGGTCCTTGAGCTTTATTAGGTTTAAGATTATTCATTACTGCAATTATTTATTGATAAACGGAGATGAGCAAGTCTTGTTGGGCCTGGTTAGGTTTCGGGAAGTTCAATTGACTCGGGATTTGATCAAGTTATTTTTCCTCTAGTGGGGATTTTTGGGTACTATAAGACTGTGAGTACAGGTTTTCAAATTGGTGAACTATATCCTGATTAGAGGAGTAGGTTTTACCTTAGTATGATATCTCAGATAGAATAGGAGATGGTCTCCTGATTTACCAGCATCGCCTAGAATATGGATGTCTCCAAGTTAATATTTTTTTTTGATTGAGGATTCTTTAGCAATAAAGAATATAAAGACTTATTGATGAGAGTCCTTCTAATTAAAGATTTTATATAGGCCCAGCAGATCTCAAATGGAAGTTGGGAAATATCAAGTGTGGATATAAAATCTTCTAAATTGACATCTATTTCTTGTACCACATTGTCTTTTGATAATAAGGTGGGATTTAATGTCCAGTTCTAACCCCTATATTTAGAATTGGTATCACTAAGCCAATTGAGAGTGAGTGTTATTCCTAAATGATCAGAAACAATCTAGGTCCTGTATAGACGTCATTGTTGAGATTCATGAAAGTCCCAGAAATTAAGAAAGAAAACCCCAGTCTGGACCAAGTTTTATGACATTGAGAATAAAAGGAGAATTTGTCTTTTGATGATTTTTTAGTTTGAAAAATGTGTGGATCAAATAGATTGAAATATTTTTTTAGTTCAGTAATGGCTGTGGTCAGTGGCGGCTGGTAACCTAAGGTTAAAGGGAGGCTGCAGAAGACCTCACAAGGCAGAGCTATGTTACACTGGGAACAACACTGATCATGCTTAACATTTTATTTTATTCAAATGTACTAGGGATACCCCCCAGCCTGACTGCATATCCACAGTATCTGCTTTGAGCCTACAAGGTTTAAAATAATGGAGAGAGACAGCAGTGGCAAGATTACTGTACTTCTTTTGCATCACATAGTCAAGAGCTTGCAGGTGATCTTACTTCAGTTCACCCATACATACTTTTGTCATGTAATGCCAGAGTTTCAACAACAAAACATCTGCACACCATCCTAATCTATCTTGACTGACCCTGAAAAAAGATATTAAGTTGAAAAGTTAAAAGATATTAAGTAAAAAAAAAAATAATTCACCAGAAGTCCCCAAAGCACACTGCACACCTAGTATCTGTATAACCTCTGCCAGGATATTTTATTAGAAAAAAAGCCATCCACAGTTAAGCAGCCTCTAAAGCACAATACCTCCTTAGTATCTGGTTAACCCTGCAAGGATAGTATATGAAAACAAAATTCCATCAACAGCCCCAAAACACATTGTCTCCCTAGGATCTGTTTGACACTGCCAGGATACTGTGTTAAAAAATCCATCAACAGCCCCCAAAACACATTGCCTCCTTAGTATCTGGTTTACCCTGCCAAGATATTATATTAAAAATATCAACAACAGCCCACAAAACATACTGCCAGGATACTACATTAAAAAAAAACAGCAACAGCCCCCAAAACACAGACCACTAATATCTGTTGGACCCTGCCAGTATATTATATTAAAAAAAAGATAAGCTAGTAAATTGCCTATGTTACATTAAAAAAATGATAAACTAGTAATATTGCAATAGGGAACAGATGACAAACTGATAACAGGTTCATAGTTACTAGGTAACTCCTCTAGAGGAGGATATTCACAGGATTGCAGCATCCAATCCCACACACACACACACACACACACACACACACACACACACACACACACACACACACACACACAAAATCCCCTCGTAGGCATATTGGAAATACAATGCCTCCCAGCAGGTGAAACAAACAGCTGCAACAACATAAGTGAAACACAATCCCACCCAGCAGGTGAAACACACAGCAGCAGCATAAGTGAAACACAATCCCCCTAGGCAGGTGAAACACACAGCAGCATAAGTGAAACACAATCTGAATGCAGCACAATCCCCCAACCAGAGGCAGCATAAAAGCACAAATCCCCCCCCAGAAGCAAGTGAAACACAATCCCTGATATCTCCTCATCAGAACAAAAGCAGCAGCATACTCTGCATATATCTCCTCACCAGAAAGATGAAGATGATCCCAGGAAAGTTTAACATGCCTTTCTTGATTGTTTTTTCACTGCCACACCATTTTGTCTTGTAAGAAGTGGGGGTGTGCTCCCTCCCCCCTCCCCCTCTCTCAGTGGTTCCAGTGCCGATGAATGAACTCCAAAGACAAGTACTGCTGCTGACTGTTTCTCACTCTCTTTTTCCCAGCACAAACCAATCAGTAGCTATCTAGCCATCCACATCATGTATGTGACTGTGGATGTGGCAGTCCAATCCCCTTCCACTTTACCACTGTTACAAACCGCATAGACTTCTGGCCATCTGTATACTGATGCCTTCTCCTCTTAATCTGGGCTAGTTTTACAGCAGTCCAGATTTACAGAAACTATTTTTTTTTTAAACCCAGAACTCGCTGAGCACACATGCATGTGCAGTTTGAGTTCCGGAACTTTTAACAGTTAAGCAGTATTACAAAATATCTTATTTTTTTAAATGTTAATTTTTTTTTTTATTTCACAGCCAGGGCAACTGCAGCCCTGCAGTCTGATAGCACGAGCTGCCCCTGGCTGTGTTGGCAAATCTATTAAATTAAAATTTTATGTTTGTCCTGTCTGACGTAGGATCTTGAATAGTATTCTAGTCACCCCTATAATATAACAGTAGTTAGGAAAATGGGATCAGATCTTAGTCACCCCTATAATATAATAGTTAAGAAAATGGAATAGGATTGTATAAACTGACATAAAGAAATCTTGTTGTCTAGTGCAGGGGGTGTATGTATTTAATAGATAGATTTGTCAAAGTAAGGGCAACTAATAGTTATATAACACTCCCCAGGATTCACAAAGCCTCCGTGTAAGAGTTATAACTCTTACACGGAGGCTGCAGTTAAACAGAGTGATGCCAGCATGCTCTGCATATTCATGAGAGCATGCTGAATCACACCTAAGTCGAACACGGTCCGTGTAAGACAGTAGGGGGCGTGTCCGTAGGCTGAGCCCTGTAAGCGGACACGCCCCCAGAAGTGTAAAAGTGCCCAAAGTAGACACCCACAACAGAGTCCACGGAAATGTGAATAAACACAACACAACACATGCCCCTACAGACTATTAAACATAAAACAATCTAAATGAACATGTTATATTTTTTTAAATTGTAAAGATGTTTAACCGTGAGTGCGCTCGTTTGCGCGGGCGTGCCCGTAGCGCAGCTACAGTTAGCAGTCAATGGGAAAGCATATAAGAACTAAATATGCAAAATAAGCCAGGAAGCAATAGCGTAGCGGTAGAGATGCCGGATGCAGAGCAGGCATTCATGGTTCGAGCCTCCACAACACAAATTTTTTTTTTTGCAAAATAAGCAGGAAACAAATTCCTGACACATATGTACACATAAAACCAGAATATATGTAAAATGCAATGAAATATCCCATTTATATTGAATAAATGTGAGCTAGAAAATGAATATAAACTGCCAGATGTGCCCATAGCTGAGCTACAGTACAACAGAGTGAGTGTATGTGCCCGTAGATAAGCATTGGTCCAACTGGTGCAAACTGAGTGCCCGTAGCTGAGCAGTGGTTTACCATGCTAAATATATGTGCTCCTAACTGAGCTGAGTGGAATATGCGTGCCGATAGCCAAATGAGGCTTAAACCAGCTTACCCCGTTTGCGCGGAGCTGCGCACCGCGCAAACAAGCTAACCGACGGGCAACGGTGAGCAAGCCGTATCCAAACTGCCTTTACACAGACACACCCCTCAACATGTCTAGACAGTCATGAAAAATAAAAAGCAGTGGCCAGGTTCGAACCCAGGATACTATACACCATAGTCAAGGTACAGAACCACTAAGCCATGACAGCAGTACCTAGAAATGCAATAATAGCTCATATATAGGAATGAATACAAACTACAGCATGACAATGCAGGTTTACTGAAGTTGATACAATTCCAAACTGGCCAATCACAGATATGTGCGGGAAAAACGGACTATATAAGCCCCATAGGCGGGAATACACAGCATAAACGATTGCAGAACAGACCTGCAGGCAGAATGTCAGGTGTAGGTGAGGGTAGTCGCTTTCGAGCGCAGAGGTGGGGTATTGAGGAGTCCAGGTACATGGCCTGGCTCCTAGTCTACAACCATGAGGCCCAACTCATGCAGGGCCAGGTCCTCTGGGGAGCCTACAGGGCTGAGGCGTGGGACCAGTTGGCTCATGAACTCACCAGTGCCACAGGAATTCCAAGGACAGGTGAGCAGGTCCGTCACCACCATGCGGACCTGAAGAGATGCAAGCAGGACCAATTGAACCTTTGGATCCAGGAGGCCCGGCAATCACCCAACGCCCCACCACTGAGTAAGTAACAATTAATTATGTATGTAGAAAGTTAAACTACCTGAAATTATGGAGATGTGTATTCCAATATTACTTCATTTATATTACAGCTGCAGGTGTCCGTTCTGCGAACCGCAGAGCCTATGCCGATAGGCTGGTGCGGTTGCTCCACCAGGCAGGTCAGTAATCCACTACTAGTAACTGTAAAGATATATAAATGTATGACAGTCAGCAAAAGAGTGCAGTGTAGCCAGGAAGGAATTAAATCTGCAAGTAACAGTGTGAAAGTGTATGCAAGTATTGCCTGATTACAACAGTTCCCAGCCTGTAAGTGTAAACTAAACATGACACTGTCCAACATATATTTTAAGTAAAACTGCCCTGCCTGTAAGAAAATAGTACACAACCTGCAGCAGCATGTAAAGTATAGCTGCAGAAGAGGATGAAATCACATGTGTGAAATATATCCCTGTGGAAATACTGAAACATGACAGAAGTGAGACTGCTGGAAAGAACTGTAATAACTGTTGTTAAAACATGTCAATAAAGCCTAGAAGTACCAGTCTGAATAGTAACATGAAAGCAAGTGAGAGAGTGTGAGAAAGTGTCAGGAATACAGCAATACAGTAGTTATAACCCCTGAATAAACCATACTGCAGTTAGGACAGAATTAAATGCATGTGAGACTCAGAACCAAACAGCAAAATCTGTTCAAAGTGTTGCTGCATGTGGAATGTGTACACCAAAATCTGGATATGTTGCACCCAGTCTGAAATACGCAGATAGGATGATTGTCTGATATATCAAACATCCACACTTGTCTACAAGTATATAAAGCAAAGGTAACAGGATGATGTATCTGAACAAAGCTCGATATGAATGTGTATGAACAGCAATAAAATGTAGATTGATGTTGCAGTAACAGTCCCATCTGCAAGGTTAAGTAGTTAACATATAGGACACTGTAGTTAGAACAGTAGTGTGTATATAACTGTAGCTATTAGAAATGTACAGCATATGTATTTGTATTTGAAGGTGTTAATATTACTTTATTTACCCCACCCTCTAACCACCTATAACCCATTCCACGTGAAAATGGTATGTGCAATCACAATTACCACCCCTGGATGTCTGTCCTGTTGGGTCATATATATTTGCATGTCTGTTGATGCATCCACCCTGTTCATACATCCACACCTGATGGCCTGTTGCCATCAATCAACCCTGCATGTTGTTGGACTGTGTATTACTGTTCAAATTATGCATGTGTTATGCATGCTGTTCAATGGTGTGAATATCTGGGTGTTTGGTTAATGGGAATACTAATGCATGCTGTTACAACTAATTGTGAATGGTATTAAATGTCACTAACCCAAACTGTCATGACATAATGCAAAACATAGAACGACAGGGAAGGCGGGTTCCAGAGGACCCACCTCTCCCACCTCAGCTGGCGAGTGCACCTGGCACTAGTGCCGAGTCCGGACCCTCCTCCGGTGGCCCTGTGCCACCTGCGGGTGGAAGCGCTGCAGGGGATGGGGCTCACCCCCCCCCTCTGCAAGTGTGGCCGGAGGAGATCCACCACTCACCCTCCGTAGCGTCCGGACTGTGGTGCGTAGGGAGATTCGGGACTCTGTCCTCGAGCCCCTACGCCAGCTCGAGGCACGGGTGGCGCAACTAACGGGCATGCCCATTGCCCGCCTACACAGCCCCCAGCACAGCCCCCTCCCGGGCAGTGAAGGAACAGTGGCAACTGCCTATGGGTGGGGATATCAGTTCCACTGTTGCCATCTGTGGGCTCATGGGCTCTGGATATCCAAACCTCCGTCCCGTCAATTGTGTAACCCCCACACGTGTCATACACCGCCCCTGTATGCGTCTTGTTTGTCTTGTCTGTTAACCTACCCAACCTCCCTCCCCAGCTGTACCGACTACCTTCACCTGACATACCACTCTCACCTGAAAAAAAAAAAAAAAAGGGCACTCTGTACCCACAAAAAATTACGCCCCATACATAGCTGCCCATTCCGCACACATGTCTACTGGACATGGAACCTATCAATTCAATTGGCTGTACAACAAGTATTATTGTTGTCCTGACACCTCTCTCAGGGGTGGAAGGTTTCAAATGTCACACCAAATTACATACATATGCACAGCTGTTGCTGCTGAAGAAATGGGCAGCTATGGGCCTTACCTACATCCCTCCAGCACATCCCAAGCTTGTTTCCCTACTGTCTTACCCTCTTTGTGACCCCTTTTTCACCACTTTCCTGTCTCCCCATTTTCTTTTCTTTCAAGGAAAATAGCGGGTGTGCAAGAGTAAGCACGTTTAACTGGTTGTAATCAGGTGTGCTTGTGCGGAGCTAACCGCCATTGTGCATGCGTGAGCTCCGTGCAAACCAGCGCTAACCCGGTTACAACTGCTTAAAAGTGCCTTAGGCACTTTGATTGACAGCTCCTGTACTCAGTTCAAAAGAAAAATAAAATCCCACTGTGTGTCCCGAACCCAGGACCTTGGCAACTATAGTCTGCATGACTTACCACTAAGCCATGACTCTTATATAGAAACATTGTGCTAAAGTAAATATATCATGTAACAGTAGGAATGAATGTAAAGGGAATATAGATGTGTAGTACACAAAGCATGACATTTAGAATCACAAACAAAACTGGTGGATTTCCATAATAGTAGTGTGTGAACAGAAACAGCCATGCTAGTTGGAAGCTAGTAGGTAATAATGTCACCATAGCACCTTGTAAGACACACACATACTCACAGCAGGATAAGCACTGCCCATACCCCACAACCTCTTACAGGAACACATCCGGACCAAGTAATTAAATATGTGGAGCAAAGGCCCAAAACCAGGGACACATTACAAATAAAGTTACAACAAACGCAGACAGTTCAGAAAGTAACAGGGTCTACACCTTGTGGGATGTTTGGAAGGGTATGCAGTCTGGAACTTGAATGTTTGTCACCATATTCTGACTGGAGCCCAGACTGACCTGCCAGATAAAGGTGTGCATGAGATATTGACCAAATTATGAGGCAGAAATGTGGACAGCCTGCAAATATCTGTACACATGATGGGTCCAACACCACCATATTTGAATAGTTAAGAACCTAGACATAGCAACAGTGAATGTCTTACAGGGATGCCCCACAGACCCCATGTGAAATGTACAAACAGTAGGCAGAAAGGTGTAACACATGCAATGGTAACTATGGAGTCCGGAAAGTATTCACCACTGCATGGCAGAAAAAGTGTAGTAATACATATGCTCATGCTAACCCACAGTCACAACTGCAGCATACCAGACATTTTAATGGGTGTACCCCACTGATATGTACCATTCCATGAGGCACATAACTGATGAACCTGAAAGTCTCTGGGGCCTGCTCAGCAGCATACTCAAATACCCTAATAGATGTCAAGGCCCACACCATGGCCAGACCACACTGCATGCTGTAACACCCTAGCAGATATAGCAAGCATTCCAAGGTGTGAATGTACATGGAAAATAGGAAAGCTACAACAGCACACTACAGTCAAGACACCTAGCAGGCATACAAGTAGTGATTGTAAAGGGCAACTATTGAAGCCTTAGCAACAGAGTGCAAGCAAAAGTGAAAGGAAAGAACACACACACACACACACACACACACACACACACACACACACACACACACACACACACACACACACACACACACACACACACACACATTAACAATAGTAGTAGTTGTAGTTGCCAGTGTACATACACAGTTAGTACAGGAAACTGGAGAAATGAATGGAGGAATGTTAATCTACAACACACCTGGAAATATGAGAGAGATACCAACCTTTACACTCACAGAACATTGTCCACAGCATAACAGCATGGTCCCTGCCCTTAACATCTGAAAGGGCTATGCCTATCTCACACACCTTTTTATATCACTGTTCTGAAATCACAGTGAGAACTGCAATCAGTACACAACTGGCTGCACGCAATTAGCAAATGCTGGCTAACAATTGGTGCAGAGGCCATCACATGGGCATATGCAGATACCTACAAAAGTATGCTGTACTCCATGTCCATGCATGCAATACTTTCATTGCACCCTGAGAAGGACGTGAGAGACAGACAGAGACAGAGAGAGAGAGAGAGACAGAGAAAACTGCAATTAAGCAGACAGAAACGAATTGTTCAGCAACAGCTACCTGAAAGCTGACAACTGGGAAGTGGAGCAGCAGGACAGAGAACTAGACAGCAGCAGAAGCAGCTGTGACAAACACAGGTAATGTAAAGTAATACTATAAAGGTGTACATACTGTGAACCCTCCATATGTGTCATTGGTCTGTATCCATATGTATATGAAGATGTGTAAAGGGCAGGAGACATACAGCAACTATCAGTGAAGGCTGTACATACATTTGTATGTGAGAGCATCTATGTGCACATATCAATGTTGTTTGATTGTAGGTTGTAGTGCCATGTACAAATTAGGTTACACAGCTATGTATGTTTAGCAGTATGTTAGTGTGTGTATACAGTATGGTAGACAAATATGTTGATATACCTGTCTAACATATGGATATGTATGTATGTCATCATAAGTATGTGTATATATATATATGTATATATATATATATATATATATATATATATATATATATATATATATATATATATATATATATGATATGCATATATGTATACATACATAGAGAGAGAGATGTAGGAATACATAGACAGATGTCGATAGAATATTGTACCAACATATCTATGTAATGCACACATGCAAATATAGATATATGTAGATACATATACATAGACAGACTGATCTGACTACCTACAGGTATGATTGTATATGATGACCTGCAACACAGCCTGTCCCCCCTCCTGTCACTCACACCCCCTCTGTGCCCCCCCTCCACATCTTTGGCAATATATGTACATCAATATATATGTATGTGTATATGTATACATATATATATATATATATATATATATATATATATATATATATATATATATATATATATATACATATAGATATATCTATATACATATATATATATATATATATATATATATAGAGAGAGAGAGAGATGTATATAAAGTCTGAGTGAGGCACATGTGTACAGATGTATTGCAACAGGTGCCTGGTGACAAAGGCATGGAGTGAACACCAGTGTCAAATCCGGAGTATCATACCACATTCCAGATCACCTACACCAGTAACCACCAGATATGTGATTGGCCGCCCACCACTGCATGTGTCAGGGGTGAGCAGGGTCAGAAATGTGTAGAATAGTGGCCCCAATGATAGTCACAGTGGCACACTATCCCTGGAATACCTGCACATGGTATGTGTCCGCAGACATGGTGAGTCAGGTATGGACATGTAGGTCGGTGTACCCCCACACCACATAATGGATGCCATGGTATGGACCTCACATGACAGCAACAGATATGGAGAAGGACACAGTGACATGTACAACACTGTGACAATGCACTCAAACACATTACCAATGCACAGTGACTGACAACACCACAGAGTACACATATGCTACCCACATAGAGGTTACCACTCCCAGATTTACATATGGAGGTCACACCCATGACAGATGTCCAACAACCATAGTAACACCTCCCACCATCCACAACCTAAATGTCTGCTGTGTGTCGTCCGTGCCACTGCAATAGTGTGCACATGTAGAGGTAAGAGTTCCTACTCACTGATAAGACACACCCTGCAATAAACCACACAGTGTTAAGAAGCGAGATGCCCCATGAGTACATGTCACACATACCCCTGCTGAATGTTAGTCAGATAGGTAATATGCCATATGAGTCACCCTGTGTAACTGTGTGACGGCAGCAGGTACCATCACACCACATGTGTCACAATGGTCAGGGTAGCAGAACAGTACGCTTCTGTAGACACAGGGGCAATAGCATACTGCATAGTATTGTATTGTAATGTAATGTATTGTGTTGTATTGTATTGGTATGGTGAGGTGCCTCCTTCATAGAGTGGAACCACTGCTGCTGTGCGCCAGTGTACAGGTACATATCCTGTAGTCAGGCTAGTGTTACATAGCACTTCTATATGTGTGTTTAGCTCCTGTCAGAGGTTATGTAGCATGCAACTGGGGATACCATCAGGTCCCATCCATGTTGTGTATTCTGCTGTCCTGCGGGTGTCTCTCACCTGGACATCTATGATGACGGGGAGGTTACAGTCAGCTGGGATAACTATGCCTTATTACAGGGGAGAGGGCGGGGTGACACCTGCACTGAACCTGTCCGCCACAATGTTGTCGATATCTGTGGTGTCAGTGAAATATGTGTTGTGTACTACCTATGGGCATAGAGGATGGCTCCTGACCAGGTTGCTAACATAACTGAAGAAGGACTCCTGGTCATCTGTAGTGTCACTCTTGATTTCCCTCTCAACGTTGCCCATGTAGTCAGTATGATGGGAAATAGATCCTTACCAGTGCTGCTCACACATGCCCTCCCTTCAGTGAATGATGCTCTGTCTTGCAGTAGCTTCCATCTTCTGTAATACAATCTGTCTATGGCTGGGGTCCACCAGACAGGATGCTGTCCCTTTGTGGAGAGTGTCTTGGTCATATATGGGATTGCATGATCCATGCATTCTTGGAGATGTCTGTAGAAAGCAATTGTGTAGGGGTCACCATTGTGGGTTGTATCCGCCGCTGGCCCAGTGGGCTGTAAGGATACCATATCACTGTTACAAGGTGTAAAGTTTGTATCTGTAATGTTATGCACTATAGTCATCTGTGCTGGTGGTGGAGGTGGGATATGTATATCCAGGGCAATCAGTGTGTGGTCAGCCCACAGTAGTTGCCGATGTAGGCCATACAGTACCTAGATACAAACCCCCAGTGTGAGGAGGTGCTTCTGACCTGAATCTGTGTTCTGACTGCTGGTGTTTGGTAGTATGTCGTATGGAGTCTGCCAGGTACTGTTGCACAGTTGCTGGCCAAGCACTGATACCTGGCCATCTACATGTGTATCCACCAATAGACAGACAGATGCTACATATGTGAGATATGTTGTATCATAACAGTCGAGTAGCATGTGTAGTATGTGTGCCAAAGTCTGCTGACATATATTGCTGATACCAGGTTATTTTCTTTCTCAGGTACATGGCCCACCCGCGGAACCCCACCTACTCCACAGCTGAGGATGAGGAGATACACCAGAGCCTGGTGCGGGACTATGCAATACTCTTTTCCCACACCAGCCAGAATCAGCAGGAGAGGGCTGCACTGTGGCAAGACCTTGTCCGTCGGGTAAATGATATAGGCACGCATAATAGGACATATGAGCAGGTACGACATCACTGCAGTGATTTAATCAGACATGTCCGTCAGCGTGCGTCAGATATCCACAGGCAACAGGTCGCCACAGGTGGTGGGGTGGCTACACATCCCCACTCACCAGACTGGAGGGACTACTCCTGAGTGTAGTGGCTCCAGTCCACCAGCAACAACAACAGCAGCAGACATGCATCATGATGGAGGCTGGAGCCACACAGCAGCAAGACAGTGAACGTGCAGGTAATATGTCATATGTATAGTTGACTGTTGTGTACACTGGTAGTTAATGCATGTGTGAGGTGTGTCCTTGGTTTGTAGCTGTCACCATAGTATTTAATGTGCAAGTGTGATATCCTCAATATTAGCTGCTGACCTGTGAAAGTCGACTGTTGTACTACTGACCTGTATCATACTCAGTAACAATGGCACAGTTGTGCCCACTGACATTAGTTTCTTCATGTCTGCAGGACCCTCTGGTATAACTGCAATGCAGCCTATCCATGCTGGTGAGTGTGTATTAACAATTCCTGTAATAGTGCTGATAGTAATAGTACTATTTGGCTCACTTAGTAGTGCTCTTTGTATGCATGTAGGTGTGTCTGTGTCTGTGTGTTGATATCACGCATACTGAGTACTGTACAATTGTGTGAAACTGTGTGCACGTGTGCATGTGTGCATGTGTGCACCTGTGCATGTGTGCACGTGTGCATGTGTGCATGTGTGCACGTGTGCATGTGTGCACCTGTGCATGTGTGCATGTGTGCACCTGTGCATGTGTGCATGTGTGCATGTGTGCACCTGTGCATGTGTGCACCTGTGCATGTGTGCATGTGTGCACGTGTGCATGTGTGCATGTGTGCATGTGTGCATGTGTGCACCTGTGAATGTGTGCATCGCTGGTAATGTGTAGACATTGTAAACTGTGTTTCCTGTTTCCTTCCCACAGGTTCTGTTGCTGCTCTGGTGTCATGTAGCAGGGAACCTGAGTCAGGTGCCGTGGGTACTGATAATGATGACATCGGTGTAATGGCACAGGAAGGTATGCCAGGGTCCGCCATTGGTCAGCCAATTGACAGTACACTGCTGTCGACCCCATCAATGCGCACAGTTATTCTGCCAATACACCCCTTGTCACCACTGTCCCTAGGTGATGGACAGCATACAGTGGGCATTGACCAGGGTAATGTGGTATCTGTGGCACATGCCTCCCCACACAGCAGCCATGGGCATGGCCCAGAGATGGTACCACACAGACAGATGTCCAGGGGTTCTCTTGGGAGCATCCATGGGCATACTGCCCCTGTCAGACGTGCCCACAGAGGTCTTACAACCTCAGCTATGTTTCGGACTGTCATGCAGGCGCAGTCACGTATGGAACGGTACACCAGACAGGGTCTGAGGGAGCTGGCAGCATGTCGCACAGCCATGACTGACAGTATGCGTGACATTGCGGCTGCCATCTGTGATTTCACCGATGTCGTAGACAGACGTTGTGGGGACATATTAGACCGGTTCCACAACTACATGTCCATGAGCCAGGGTGATGGTGGGCGGTTGAGGTGTCGACGTGGCCGTATGCCAGCAACAGCAGCAGCTGGCAGTCGGCGGCGACAACAGGGCCGCCGCCCGTAGTGCCAGCAGCAGCCCCAGCAATGCTGGGTCTGTGCTGTCATCAGACCGTCCCAGGAGACCACGTGCACGTGGCTCTGGCCAGGCCCGACAGGGATCTGTGTCCAGTCAACGAACACCTGCTTCTGATGACAGTACCCAGTCTGGGTTGGTACGGATACGGTCCGTAGCACCCTGCAAGGCACAGGTACTGTGTCCGTGGCCAGAGACACTGATCTGTATGACCTGGCAGGTACAGTCTGTGGCTGTCCACAAACACCAGTATATGGCAGCCATGAGGTGGAACTGTGTGCATCCATACACACATGCAAATTGACAACACCTAGGGCTACCGCATACATGCACACACTGCATCAACATTGCCCCACCTTCTACTGCTGTCCCTCACCAACACACATACACATACATGTCAATTGGTGGTATGGGTGGCTGACTCAGGCATACCAAGTTCACACCTGTGCATATGATGAAACTGTGCCACCTCCTGCAATCTATAACAACTGTGCAGGTACAGGTTAACATGTTGCTGATGCACAGGGTGACCACATAGATGTGTAGTAATAGTATCATGTTGTTAACAGTACTGTGTGCTGAATTAATTGTGGGTATATCACAGCATGCCTGATGCAGTAAGTGTGTGATTGTCATGTCCTGTTGTCTACACCCATGGTAAGTACCATAGTGTATCATCTGCACATGTTGGCATACTGGTGGTAATGATGTCAACAGAAGGCGACATACATAGGTAGCACAGGGGATAGGGTAATGAATGTAGTAATACACAATGATGGACATGTAAATTGCAAGTGGCATGTTGCCCACACTAGACTCTGCAATGCAGATGTTTGAGGATGTTGATATGTGTGCAGTACTACACAACTGGTACAGGACACACAGGAGCACCCTAGCACTGCATGCACACATCTCATACCATGCTAGACAGCCCCAACACACATAACTAACTGTCACAGGAGGGAGAGTCCCCATATATGTCAGGGATACTGTGGTGGCAGGCCAGGGAGCATACATCCTACTAAGTATGGAACCACTGAGTGAAGGCTCAGTGTCTGTTATTTGACATGTGTATTACTGCAGGTATGAGCACATGGGTTTCTATCCAGTTATTGTACATCCTGACAGTACATGCATGTTCTGTACACTTGTGTGCACTGAGACTGGACCCTAGCCATCTGACCCGTGTATTTCCATGTACATGTGCATAGTGCCTGCATATTTGCAGTGTTACCTACTGGAACTGGTACAGCTTGTTTGTTGTACAATGGATCACATGGAGCCCTGTTTACTGTATCTTTGTTTGCATGCATGTTTGCTTGCAATTACCCTGGAATACTCATCACACCTGCAATGCATAGTTATAGAGCTTCTGTGGACTCCTAGTGCCATCTGCATAGCCTACTATATGTATGTCCATGTCCCACTTGACAGGTTGTCACTGTTTGTCCTGTTCACATGTACATTGCCTGTGACACAGTGCATATGACCTGCCTGGCATGTGTCCACGTGAGCAGTCATATATGCTACTGCTAACTAATCACAGGCACTACACCTTCACACATTCATCTTCTGTTGAACTACCTGCTTTGCTAGGGACAGCCTGCACCTGTCACCCCTGGCCTTTCAGATATTTGGCAAAGGCTCTTGCTACCCCCATAGTGCCTATGTTAGGCAGGGCTCAAATGACAAACCCACCTTCATAGGTATCACAAGGGATAAGACACTAAGAGCAATGCTACCCAACGCCAGATGTCTACACCTCCAGATGCATGCACCCAAAACACTCCTTGGCATGGATAACATCGATATCTGTGCAGTAACAGATGCCTGGTTCAGGGCTACTGAGAGCAGACCAGCACTACCGTGTGTAACCCGGTTGATTTCTTTGATACAGTCACCAAGGCCATTGCCGAGGGGAAGGTGGTTCACACAGCCTACCTGGACCTTGCAAACGCCTTCGCAACAATACCCCACTTGGGCATTCTAGGGAAGCTCACCAGCTTAAATATAAGCCCCTATGTCACTAGATGGATTGCACAGTGGCTCAAGAACAGAACCCACATGGTTAGCATTGCTGGAGCCATGCCAGACCCCATAACAGTTACAGGTTGTGTCCCACAAGGCTCAGTCCTGGGACCCTCTTGTTTGGTATATATCTATTGGAGGTACAGGCCAACACTAATGAACTGTGGCTGTCCAAATATGCAGATGACTGCAAACTGGCCACCATAATTGACTCCCCCGCTGACACAAGCATCTTCCAAAGGGGCATCATAGCAACAGACAACTTGTGCCAGAGCCATGGCCATCTGCTGAACAGTGTTTAGAAGGGGAATGTGCATCCTGTAGTCTGTTCACCTAGTTGCCAAAAGGAACATTGTCCTCACACACACTAACCCCCCCTCAGCCAAAAACACACACTTGCCAATTGCAGGATTCAAACCCCTATCTGACTGTTATGACACTTGAGACGGACGCATTAGCAGAGCACGCTATTTGCATTACTGGGGGTTTTCTCTTCCCCTGCTATACTTATAGAGTGCTGACATCATCAGTGTTTAGAAAAGGGAATGGGCATCCTGTAGTCTGTTCACCTAGTTGCCAAAAGGGACATTTCCCTCACACACTAACCCCCCTCAAACAAACACACACACTTGCCATTCACAGGATTCAAACCCCTACCTAACTATGTTATGACACTTGAGACGGACGCATTAGCAGAGTGCACTATTCGCATTATTGGGAGGTTTCTTTTCTCCTGCTGTACTTATAGGGTGCTGACATCATCGGTGTTTAGAAAGGGAATGTGCATCCTGTAGTGTCTTATCCTATTTGCCAAAAGGGACATTTCCCTCACACACACAAACCCCCTCAGACAAACACACACACTTGCCATTCGCAGGATTCAAACTCCTACCTAACTATGTTATGACACTTGAGATGGACGCATTAGCAGAGCGCACTATTCGCATTACTGGGAGGTTTCTTTTCTCCTGCTGTACTTATAGGGTGCTGACATCATCGGTGTTTAGAAAGGGAATGTGCATCCTGTAGTGTCTTATCCTATTTGCCAAAAGGGACATTTCCCTCACACACACAAACCCCCAAAGACAAACACACACACTTGCCATTAGCAGGATTCAAACTCCTACCTAACTATGTTATGACACTTGAGATGGACGCATTAGCAGAGCGCGCTATTTGCATTACTGGGAAGTTTCTTTTCTCGTGCTGTACTTATAGGGTGCTGACATCATCGGTGTTTAGAAAGGGAATGTGCATCCTGTAGAGTCTTATCCTATTTGCCAAAAGGGACATTTCCCTCACACACACACACCAACCCCACTCACACACACACACACACACACACACTGAGCATTTGCAGGAATTGAAACCCCTACCTAACTATGTTATGACACTTGAGACGGACGCATTAGCGGAGCGCGCTATTCGGATTACTGGGAAGTTTCTTTTCTCCTGCTGTACTTATAGGGTGCTGACATCATCTGTGTTTAGAAAGGGGAATGTGCATCCTGTGGGGAGGCAGACACCAAGCACACTATGGCTAAGCTGTCATTCCCTAGGGCAAACAGCCTAGTGTTGACCTCTACACCATTATGTTTAATTGTCAAATGCACATTATTTGTTGCTGATAGACTGTTTGCATATCTTTATTGCCATAGCATTCCCTGTTTGTATGAACAACTTCTGCATCTGTGGAAAATGTTTGCATATGGGAGGGATCCACTATATCACGTATGTCTCAGTAGTCATTTAACTGTGTGCACTGGGCAGACTGCTGTAATGTGGTTGGTTCCTGGCATAACACATAACAATACCAGATATGTGTGTCCAACTGCTAAACCGAGATTTGGACTAAGTGTGTGAGCATGCCCAGTTCAGCCTTCCCATGGCATGTTGTCAAAGTGTGTGAGCATGCCCACTGTGAGCATTCCATATGTTGGACTCTGCAGCCCACCACATTTGTGGATGTGTGTGAACTTCAACAACTATCACCCGTTTATGGTTGTGGGTTGTATGTCATGTTGTGTAGTTACTGTACAACTGCTTTGTGTGTGAACACAACAGGATTATACTTTGCCTGCAGTGTTTGCATGGGATACTTTGCATACAGTTGTCAACATCCTTTCACACTGACCTAACACTGTAGTACTGTATAGTGTACTGGTAGTACTTTGACTGTGGTGGACAGTATCCTGGGCTTTACTGCTATCACTGCTTTACATTTCGATAGTGGGCACAACAGCCTGGTTGGGGCCAGTTGTGTACATCTGACCATGTTGCATTCTGTTCAGATATGAACTACTTACACCAGGCTTGTCCAACATTGTTAGTGTATTCCACAACATAGGTGTACAATTGCAAACACTAGCGATGTGCCCTAGTCCATGTCTAATGCAAGTTGGAGAGTGTGTTTGTCCTTCAACACACATTGTAAGAGGAGTTTGCCATGACATATGTCATGGTTAGTATACTGTGCCTCTGTCTACCTGTGACATGACAGTGATACCCAGGATAAACCTACCATCTCCCGTCCACCCATCAGGATTCCTATTGAGGAAGATTGATAAGTGACTCTATGGGTAGCCTGTGCTGAGGGTTCACTCATGGGTGGGAGTGGCTTCTGTGTTATGGATCACACAGTACATCTTGTCCTATGTAAGTCAGTGCTGGGGTTCAGGTCTCTCATGTGCATAGCTCACTGCCATTCAGATTGTACAAGGTGCAGCATGTTTATTGATGCCAGCAACACAGGCAACACATGGCATCTGTGTAGGCTGTTTGATACTCCTGATGAGGTACTGTTGGGGACTTTACAGTTGATGGAGGTGTCTGCTGAGGTACATCCCACAGGGGCTATTGTAGTCGATTGTACCACTGATGCAGGATGACTGCAGAGCCACAATGACCTCCCCTTATGTAGATCTGACAGCCTTCATGATTAGGTGGGTATATGGTATGTTTCTGTAAACACTACAGCACATGTTTGTCCAATGCAGGATATCTATCACCCTGTGTCCCCAGGTCTCTCATTACATGTTAACTACATAATGGGTTAACACCTATGTTGTAATTGGTGGGCACTTACTGTATATCCACGGGGGTTGACTATACACGTTTCTGCACTTAGCTTGCTGACATAGCTATGGCACCAGTTGTCTGTTTCTATGTGGCCCTTTGTGGGATGCATGTGTCAGCTGGTGGATCATATGTGGTGAGCAGTTTGTAGTCCTCTGCAAAAATGTTAGGACACAGTCCTTCCATGTTTGCCTGTACCTATGGGACATATATACCAGACGAGGGAGATACCAGGACAAAGCCTTGTGGGATGCTAGTTATATCTGGTTTGTAGTCTGACATGGCTGAAGCATGTCTGACCATGTCTGTTCTGTCCTTGGTCTGGTTTGCAACCCCTCTACTGACATGTGGGTTTATATTTACGCTGGTGAGCCTATCTATACTGAACATGTAGGGTATTGTATAGAAGCCTTTGCAAGGTCCAGATACACTGTGTGGAGCACATTGCCCTCATCAATGACCTTAATGACTGTTTCAATTGAGTCAAACATGGTTAGGGGCAGGATCTGCACTTGAGAAGGCCACACTGGGTTGGGTCCGGTGTCAGTAGGTCCCCAACATCCTTATGTCTGTGGTACATGCTGATCCTTTCCATAGCTGTGCAAACTGGGCTTCTCATGATTCTGGGGTAGTACTGTTCAGTATCCATTCAGGCAACACCTTTGTTGAGAAGGACCACTGTTGTTGTACACTGCTCTTTGGGTACATATTCTGTGGTAAGGCTGACATTGAGCAGTAGTGTGGTTTGGCATTCCATTCATCTTAGAGTCCATGTTGCACTAAGCCCAGGACACCATCTCATACCATTGCTGCTGTGTGTTTTGCTTTGGAGATGTTGTCTGTTACCTCAGCATCTGCAATGTCAGGGGGCCAGCAGTCTGCTGGGATAGATATTCTGCATTCGTGGGGTGGGGAAGAGTTTGCACTGCACCTGTCAGGATGTATGTTGGCAATATGTGTGTGTGTTTGCGGTATTTGTGTGATTCAGGGCATATGAGTGCATTCCCAACATGGCTCCTACCATCAGTTGTGTAAGCCTTGGGATTATCCTTAGTGTCCTGTACAATTTGTATCTACATAGGTTTATAGGTTCATACTAGGCTATCCACCCTGGGCATTTGTTAGCCTAGCCAGAGTGTGTGTGGCTTTTGAGACCCCTTGCTATGTGGATATTATGCCCATTTATGATTTGCTTTGCTGTGCCTCTGTCTGGACATGACACAGTGAAGACCCCCACTGTAACTCTACAATCATCCATCCACTTGGCAAGATTCCTGTTGAACAGTGTCAGTGAGGGGCTCTGCCTAACATGGAGTGGGATTCTGGTCCAGGGTGTGGGGAGCCTCTGGATTATGTATCTGTCCCAACGGCACATCCTATTTCATTATTTGTTGAGGTTGACATCTCTCACTCTCGCAGCTCCAATGGATATGTGTTTTCTGGGGTGGAGCATGTCCATTACTCCTGTGTTGGGCATGGCGTCCTACAACAGGCATGCAATGCCTCTGTGTGGGCAGTATGTGACTGGATTCAGCTGGGGTGTCTACAGCCAGGCAGCATATGACATATATTTGAGACACTTTATCCTCTTGGTGAGGTACCTTTGAGGTCTTTCTAACTGCTGCAGGTGTCAGGTAAGGTAGATCCCATATGAGGCATTGTACTAGATTATGGGTGTGATTAGAGAAAAGTATAGGGGCACAGTGACCTCTGTTGCCGTAGATGTGAATCCTTTCCTGATATGGTGTCAAATGTAGACAGTCTTCCTAGCCACATTGGCAATGTGGGTGTCACATAACAGGTTACTGTCCACTTGTGTCCCTAGGTCCCTGGTTACTCCTTCCATACATAATGGTTTACCACCTATGTGGTAATTTGTGGTACCTTGTTTGGTATTTGGTGGAACATTCATACTGTCCAGTGTCTTCGGGACGGTTGGGGGGGTTATTGTGTGTGAGAGTGCGGTCTGTAGCATGCTACAGACTGCACAGCAGTCTTGCCTACAGTTAGTTGCACATGGGTGAACTCCACTGCCTTGTGCATTGTCAGTTACCTGGGTGTATGGGTGTCTGTGCTGCCTATGGATACTCACCCTCCTTTTATGTTTTGTTCCAGGTTTTGGGGCCATGACACATGGTACGTGGTATAACCTGGTAGTGCTGGTGTGCTGTCAGGAGCCTTGCAGCAGGTTTCTGTCACTGCACAGACATCGATGTTCTCTATTCTGGGGATGGCCTCGGGAGCATGCATATTGGGGTGTACACATCTGGCATTGGTCAGCATTTCCCTTATGTTTCTTCCCACTTATGTTTTCTAGGGTGGTGGGTCAGTCTTTTCAGCCTTGCCTACAAAAGGCTCTATGGAGGTGGCAAAGGCCTTATCCAATATTCAGACGCCCAGGGGTAACAGATGCAGGCCATCCCAAGAACAGCTGCATGGCTTGTCAAGCATGACATCCCAAGCAGACAGACATTGGATCCCCTTGGAATGACACCAGTAAGTGTGCTACTTGCTATGACTGATCATTCCGTGTTTGTACTGTGGCATTATTCTTGGTAAGGGTAGAATGCTGCAAACGGTGAGTGTCATACCGGCCTGGACTACATAATCGGATAGCTCATCTGTGTCTCTTTACATGTAGTCTAGGGCAGTACATCTCAGGTCATTCACACCAGCATGGACTATGACTGCATCATATGTCTACTTGCTTTGGAGTGACCTACATATTTCTGTTATGTGGCATATTGTGGCAGCCTACAGGCAGCTTACTGTACCCTTTCCCTTGTTCAGTCTGGTGTGCAGGACAGCAGTGTGTCTGACTATGGAGTCACCTATTACAACTGTATCAGGCATGTTGTTTCGCCTTCTGGCCTGTGACTGTTTGGCACACCAGCTTTGTGTGCTATGTGTTGCATGTGCTATGTTTGGAGGCTGTTTCATTGGGTGTCTGCTTTAGAGGCCTCTGTTGGTGTGCTGTGTTTGTGATTTCTGCCTCCGGGAATGTATTTCTGTGTTTATGTGTTTGGTTTGCAGTTGTGATAGGTCTATGTGGGTATGTGTTTGTGGTGTGTGTGGTTACCTTCTCCTACTGACTTGTTTTGGGAGTACTGAGTTGAGGGAGCTCAGCCTCCAGTTTGGATGGATGGTTGCATCTCTCACATATATTTGTATTTCTTGGGTGGAGTTGGGATTGTCTGTGTACTTGGGGCAGGTGTAACATTGCCTCAGGATTCACAGATTCCACTTGTTGTGGCTGGCCTTAGTGGATTGCATGTGTGGACAGATTTTATTGCCATACTACTGATCAGTAATTACTTCATTGTTCATGTTTGCTGTATCATGTAGTAGCTTCCTCATTCTCTTGCATGTTTTGGTTATGGCTGGTGTCCACCATGCCAGATTTAGGCACTGTGTCTTGTTTTAATTTAGGACTGCATAATCCAAGCATTCCTGGCAGTGTTCATGGAATGGCTGTATTACAGGTTCTGAGGTGTGGCCCATATTTTGCACCTGCACGGGACCTTTAGTGGATTCCACATCAGTTTGGAGGTGTGCAAATATTGCTTAGCACATGTTTTCCACTGTGGTTTCCCAGCCAGGGACTGTGGTCAGGATTTGTATATCCAGTGTGATTACTATATGGTCTGGTTTTACCAGTGGGCAATACACTTCTCATCTTGACATCCCGTACCCATGTTTCTGATTATCACATCCAGTATGCTTACCCCTCTTGTGGGGGTGGTACGTTGTTCCTGGGCCTTTTGGTTTGCGGATTCGATGAACTTTTGTCCTACACTGTTGCAGCTGGTATAATGCTCCCAGTCTATATGTCTGGGTATTTGCAGTCGCCCAATATAATGTGGTTTGGAGGACTTGATATATTCATGTATTCCAGCATAGGCCGGATGCAGTTCCTGGTGTTGGGCCAGTAGTCTGTAGCAGGCTGTAAACTGGGGGGCAGTTCTAGCCACTCTTACTTGAGCATGGCTAGTCCATGCTGCTTTTTGTGGTGGTACCAACATGGGGGGGTGGTTATCCTTGACAATTCTTGCTAGTCACCCTCCTTTTGTAGCTTGTTCCAAGTTTTGAGGCTGTACAGCACAGTATGAGGTGTAACCTGGTAGTGTTAGGGTGCTGTTGTGAGCCTTGCCTCAGTTTTCTTTTACAGCACAGTTATCAACATTCTCCATACTGGGTGAGCTTAGGCTGCATGCATCCTGCTGTTTCAACTTATCCCTTATCTTATTCTTATCCCTTCTGGTACCTATGGAGATAGGTTTGTGTTTTGAGCCTTACCTATTCAGGGCACACTGTGCGTGACAACAGCCTTTGCCAGTATCCATATGGCCTGCACTGATAGGTGCATGCCAGTCCTAGCAGGTGGTGCATCATGTCATGCTCAGCATGTCATCCCAGACTGGCACACATTGGGTCCCCTTTGAGTAACTGCAATACATCAGTCAATTGTTGCACTTGATCATCTCGTTGTCATGTTGTGGCATGCTGCTTGTTGAGGGTAGGATGTTAGTCAGGGTCCTCAGGTGTGCATATGGTACTTGGTGTTACATTACTTAACACATAGCATTCATGCCTCAGGTGGTGCTGCAGGGCGGCCTCTGTCGGATGCGCATATTACACTTCCCTGTACATGTTTGAGAGCAGGTTGTGTCACGTTAGGCATCCCTGTTACTATATGAGTGAGTCAGAGAGGATATCATTCCCAAGGTTCCTACTGAGCCAATGTATGTGCTATGCGTTGCCTCTTTGCCAAGGCCAGGGCATACTGGGCACGCCTCCTTCTGCCTACTGGGGCAGGCTCAGGTTGTTCCTCCTCCGAGTCACGCTGTGCCTGTGGTGGCCTTGGCAATGGTGGGGGGCTGTTTGGCCCAGCCCTATGCTGGTCCTGCTGCAGCTGTTTTCGCAAGATCATATTATGTAGCATAGCACATACCATGACAATTTGGGTACATGTAGTTGGTGTGTACTGCAAGGCTCCACCAGATGTGTCCAGACACCGGAACCGTGACTTGAGCAGCCCAAACACATGCTCTATTACATTACGTGTTTGTGCGTGTGCCTCATTATGGCGTTCCTGTTCAGGTGTGTGTGCGTTTCTGATGGGTGTCATCAGCCACGGCTCCAGTGCATACCCTGCATCCCCCACTAGGTGTCCGTGCGGGATGTCCCCATTGGCAAATGTCTGGTACAGCTGCGTCAAATGCCAGATGTGGGAATCGTGGTAGCTCCCAGGACAGCCAGCACACACATTCATTATTATGCCCTGGGCATCACACACGACCTGGCAGTTGATGGAGGGGAAGCCCTTGCGGTTGATGTATGCCCTACCCCGCTCACCGGCTGGTGCTTTGATGCGTATGTGCGTGCAGTCTATTGCACCCACTACCTCAGGGTATTCCGCTATTTGCTGGAAGAGATGCATGTTGCTGGCCAATACCTCACGGGCATTGGGGAAGTATACATGATCACTGACATGTGCTGACATGGCATCCAGGAACTGGTGCAGTACCCTGGAAGCTGATGCCTGTGATATCCCCATCATATCGCCAGTTGGTCTCTGGAAGGTACCTGTTGCTAGTATTCTTAGGCCAACACATACCTTGGTTTCCACTGGGATGGGTTCCCCTCTGTTGGTTCTGTGTGTGAGGCGTGGCCTGCACAGCTCCACTATTTGCTGCAGGAGGTCTCTGTCCACTCTATAGCGCTCTACTATCTCCAGCTCATGTAAACCATGGTAGGTGACCCTGGGCCTGTACACTCTTCTCTGTCTCCTCACTGTGGGTTGTCTGGCACCATCTGCATTGTCACCACCCTCAGCAAGTCGCCTATGTCTCATTATGACAGCTATGGCAGCCCCTAACATTTCTGCTCTGAGTTCAGCTTTTTCAGTTTTCACTTCTGATAACTTAACTCCTGTCTTGCAGTGTCTCTTGAGAGAAATATTCTGCACTGCTGTTTGCAGAGTTTTAAGTGCTGGGCTGGCCTAGTATTCTGCCAGTGTAATTGCCTGCATCTAATTGTTTTCACCTGCTAGCTCCAGCAGTATTCCCTGCTAACTTCCTACTACATCTGTTGCTTCCTTTTTCCTTTCTGTTTCCTCAGGGTGGAGCCGTGTGCAAACCAGCAGAAACACGCTCACAGTGGCTTACACGCACGCACACATACTTACACAGTTCAGAATCTGCTTATTCGGTTTTAAACGCATGCACGCCCGCGCACACGGTGTTAAACATCTCCCAACACTCTCCCACATGCTGAGTCTGCCTTACACGCGCGCACAATGCCTTACACGCGCGCACACTGCCTTACTCACGCTTCGTGGCGCGCACACGTGCGCATACACGTCCAGCAAGAAACTTTGGTGTAGGCAACAGTGTACACCTTCCATTTCTTGACTTTCTCATGTTTACTTAGTGGCACACCTTTTTCCTTGATATCTGTCTGACATCTGTCATGTAACTCTAACCTCCAATGACCTACATCTCTTTCTACCATTTCCCCCTGTGATGTCACCTATCTCCTACTCTGTTCCTCCCCCGTATGTAACTCTTACACTACTCAGAATGTGCTCATTTGCTATGTGACAGTGGAATTCAGTATCCTTACACTCATTTGCATCGGATTGCCTACTGATGCTTAGTTACATCTCTTAGACTCTGCTTCCCCCCTTAGCAACCACTACACGGTGGCCATGTTGGTTTTGCTCTGCTGGTCCCTCCATTGACATTCCATGTATTGCATAAAACCTACATTTGTAGGTTTAAAACCTTCGTTTTTATGTTCTATGCAGCGCAGCCCGTTTGCTGAGGCTGCGCTGGGTTTAAACATCGGCAATCGCCGAAAAAAAAAAATTCAATTTTTAATATATTTGCATGGGGTCAGCTTGCCAATGGCCACATATTTGGCCATTGGCATGCTGCCTATCACATATGCACCCTTTATTTGGAGCTGACATGGCTCCATTGCCGTGTTTGCAGAAACGTACTCAGTTGTCAACTGAGTACATTTCTGCAGCTAAAACGGCTCTTACATGGGCTGTTTTGGGCTTCCTGGATCGCTAATCAGCCTCATTTGCATGCTATTCGGCTGCAAGTGAGTTGATTAGCTTATCCACGCCCACTCCATGTAAGAGCCGTTTTAGCTTGACTCTTACACGGACTTTGGGCTGTTCCTGGATCGCGAAGGCTGCATGGAGTCTTACACTACTCTTAGACTCAGTGCAAGCCTTCGTGAATCCGGCCCACTATCTTCCATCTGTAACTTTTTAGATGTGTGTATTAGGTAGAATAAAACAGAAGGCAGATTTGAAAGTAACATTCATAAGAAAAGGCACACTCAGTAAAAACTATTTGCATTACAATAGTCATCATTCCCCTTTTTTGAAAAGCAACACACTCAGGGGGCAATTTATTAGAACATCCCGAATGACAACTAGTAATGAAGATTTTGAGAAGGAAGTGGGATTCATTACCTCCTTAATTATTTCTTGGTGATACAAAAAGGAAAAGTTACAAAAAGTAGATGATGAAATCATTGAGAGAGTCTATCTTTCCACCTATTTTAACTAAATCCTTTGTTAAAAAAGGTGATACTAGACAAATGGTTCTGATAAGGCCACCGTATGCCATTTAGATATGTCAGTAGACAGCAGCAATATACTATCAGTGATAAAGAATAATTGTAAAATTTTGGAAGGAACTTTAGATGTTTTAAGTACAATTGGAAAGTCCCTACATTTATATAAGAATATTTATAATGTTAAGACCTTGCTGCAGTGGTACACTATTAAGTTACTTGCTATAGGGACTACCTCAAGTAAAAATAAAGATGTACAAATGTGGAGCATACTCAGTCTGTTGAGTCATTTCAGAAGGGCCTTTTATTTGTTTGAAACACATTAAACACACTATTAAAGTCCCAGGAAATTTCAATTGCAAGTTTAGAGGGGTTGTATATATTTATCTGTGCTCTGGATGTAGGCATTTTATATAGGAATGACTAGTAGATGTTTCAAAAAAAGGGTGAAAGAACATCTTTATTCTATTAAAACAAAAACAATAAACATGCACTTTTTAAACATGCAGTAACATGTACTGGATATAAAACATTTTTATTCTCCATCCTACACCAGGTACCATTAGATTTGAAGGGGGTGGGGGGTTGTGATTACAAAAATAAATTAGAAAGAGGGAGACCTTATGGCATATAAAGCTCGGGGCTGACAAATTCCCTGGATTGAATGAAATGATAAATATTAAATGTTTTTAAAAGATCAAAAGTTAAAGATAGTTAATGAAAATGGTTATTTGTGATTTTTATGTTGTTTAGACTCTTTAGGAAGGTTTAATATTAATTGTTTAATTAATTAACTGATGCGCATTTGTGATTGGTTAAGGGAACTATAAAAGTTAATGGCTTTTATTGTAAAGCATTCTGATGAAGTCTGTTGTTGGATGAAAGCAGTAATAAATATTTTGTATGCTAATTCTGGTTTCTGACAGTGTGTTTTGTTGTATTTTTATTACAATACTTATACATGATGCTCACATGATAGTCAAATTGTTTTGCAATATTTATGGACAGTTTTCAAACTCTGTTGTATGGTGGTATGTTGTATATTGAACACCATCATGCACTTGTGCCAAGTGGGGTGCTCCCCTCATTCAGTGATGATTATTGTGGGTATGTATCCCTTTCACTCAAAAATAGAGGAAGTCATTTTACAGGGGGGAAGGATGAGGAAGAGGTGATTAAAGGATTTAAGTATTTGGGATTATTGATTTATAGGAACTTGGAGGATGTAGTCTATGGGAATTTGCAGAGGTTAGAGTATAAGGTGAGGGAAGAACGGGTTGCAAAGATTTGTGCATTCGGTACACTAGCAGGCAGAACTGGGAAGGTTAACACAATGGTTGTTGTTGTTGTGTCTTTCTGCTTATCCCGGTTAGGGGTCGCTACAGCGGAACTCCGGTCCGCTAATGTTTGGTAGTGGATTTTTACATGTCGAGTTACCAGCCCTGACGCACAACCTTCAATGAAGGCACGCTCATTCATGCATGCCTCCACACAGAAGATGCTCTAGCTGAGAATCAAATGGGACAACGTCTTACAGTGAGGCGACAATGCTACTGCAGCACCACTACTGCGGATTAAATTGAAAGGTTAACACAATGGTGCTGACACTTATTTTGTATGTTTCGAGGAATGTGCCAAAAGTAGGATGTGTCAGGACTCATCTAATATTCAGATTATGTTGAATGAATGTGAGTTAGGAGGGCAGGGTAGAGGGATATCTTATATGAAAGTACAAGTCCCATATTATCTGGGGTGATGGAAACTGTCAGATTTAGTTATGCATTCATTTGCTAGTGATTTAGCACAATTGTTGAATACAATAGGAAGTATAAATAGGCAGATTGAGTGTAGGGGGTGTGTCTAATGTTAATTGACTATCTCCTAGATGGTTCCTGGTGTAGTATGAGAAGAGGTTAAAGTTTTGTAAATAACTGTGGGAAAGGCAAGTAGGATGCATATGGACCCACCCCAGAATAATAGACAGTATTCTCAGGTGCAAACAGATGGCATGAGAAAAGTAGGATCTTGTCAAATGGGAAAAAATAAAGATGGTCAGGGGGTCGTTAGATGAAGACAAGTTGAAGATGCATCAGGACTCTGGAGAAAGAATAAGTGATGTTTAGTTCTGTAACAACTGAAGGGACATGAAAGAGCAAGAGGAAGCTAAGGGAGAAATGGAGGACAGGTGTTACTATGATTTAAGTGGCAGGGAATTAAGAAAGAGACAACAAGTTGCATTTATAAAGATTTGTGGGATAAGAAGGGAACAAAAGATCTAAATAAGGTACAGAAAAGATAGAGCAAAAGAAAGAAGTATGTTTGAAGATGGGGAAACTGGGCATGATGTGAAGTAGTGTAACTATATTAGGGAACTGGCTGAAACTCAGGTACCAACAAATGATGCTACTTTATCATTTATATCAAGAACAAATGAAATTGTTTAGAGAAGGAAAATACATTAGGTAGGTGTTGGAGGTGTGAAGAAAGAGAAACAGGAGTAATGCATATGTTTTGGGGCTGTAAAAAGGGGTGGATCATTAGAGAAGACTTAAAGAATGGTTTATGGAGGTATATCGACAGAAACTGCCAAATACTTGGATATGTTGGATAAGGAGGACAGGTGAAAAGAAAGGGAAAATAAAATCTTTAGAAACAGTATTTTGGTCAATAGTGGGAGCATTGAAAATGCACCTTGTATCAGTGTGGAAAAAAGAATAGGATTGCCTTATATCCTGCTAGACACACTTTTCTTTATATTAGCAGTGACAGTTCTTTTGCATTTCAGGTAGGGAGCTAAAACAGTAATTCCAGAAGGATCATGGATGAAAATCCATAGAGCAGGAAACCTCCTGAATTATATTTTATAATGAGAAATTGAGATTGTTAAAGTTATCTAATGATAGTTACAATTGCATTGGAATGTTAGCAGCTATAGTAATATGAAACAGATGTTGCAGACTAAAAAGTGCAATCCTATAGAATAATAATACCTGCACATATGAAAAAGGGCACAGCCTGAATATAACTCATGAGATCCAGCCCAGAATGTGATATATGAACCTAAACACTCCTTCATCTTTAACAAAATGTATGCTAACTCTCTCTATTCTCTTACACACACACACACACACACACACACACACACACACACACACACACACACACACACACACACACACACACACACACACCCACACACACACATACCTGCTAAGGTCCTATTACCAAATATTACTCCGAATCATTCAGTCATGTAGCTGAAAGACAATTTCCAGGCAATGGCTACCAAACTAGAATGGTCTCCAAAACAAACAAAAATGGGTTCACATAGGTTCATAGGTTCATAGGAAGATACTAGGCTATCTGCCCTAGGGCATTTATAAGCCTAGACAGAGTGTATTTGACTTCCTCCTCCCTATTAGATTAGCTTACTGTGCCTCTGTAAAGTAGGTCACAGAAGGTACCCTTTTATGATTAGTTTACTGTCCCTCTGTCTAGCAGGGACACAGAAGAGATCCCAGGGGTGAATTTGCGATCTCCCATCCACGCGCACAGATTTCGCTTGAAGAGGGTCAGCGAGGGGCTATATCTAACATGAATTGGGATTCTATTCCAGAGTGAGGGGAGCCTCTGGGAAATGAATCTGTCCCTCTAGCATGTCCTATTTATTTTTGTGCTGAGGTTTAGGTCCCTGGAGTGTGTAGCTCTAAGGGACTTGGATTTTTTGAGGTGGAGCATGTCCATTAATTCTGGGTTTGACATGGCTTTGGACGTCAGGCATAGATCGCCTCTGAGTAGGTGGTAAGCAACTGAGTAGAGCTGGAGTTTCTTTAGTCAAGCTGCATAGGACATCTGTTTGTAGTCCATGATCCTCTTGGTGAGGTACTTTTGGGGTCTCTCCAGTTGCTGCAGATGTCGGGTAAGGTACATCCCAAAAGGGGCATTGTATTCAATTATGGGCCTGATGAGTGACGAGTAGAGGTGCACAATGACCTCTCTTGATCTAGATGCAAACCCTTTGATGATAAGGTGGGCTATACAGAAGGTCTTTCTAACCACTTTGGCAATGTGATTATCAAAGGAGAGATTACTATCTACATTGGTCCCCAAATCTCTAATTACTTCTTCCGTACTTAATGGATTAGCACCTATGTGGTAATTTGTGGGCAACTTGTTTTTCCCAAAGGGGATGACTATGCACTTTTTAGCATTTAGCTTGAGGCCGTGGCTCTGGCACCAAGCATCCGTCTCTGTGAGACCCTTTTGGAGGATGCTTGTGTCAGCTGGAGATTCGATTATGGCCCCCAGTTTGCAGTCATCTGCAAACTTTGTCAGCCATAATCCCCCCGTGTTAGCCTGAACCTCAGAGAAGTATATACCAAACAAGAGAGGTCCCAGAACTGAGCCCTGTGGGACGCCACTTGTAACTGGTTTGGATTCGGACATGGCACCTGCGATTCTGACCATGTGGGTTCTATCTCTGAGCCAGTTAGCAACCCATCTTGTGATATAGGGGTTGATGAAAAAACCAAGTGGCACAGTGCTGACCAGATAGAAACTCCGAAACACAATATCTGCACCAACAGCAAACGAAGAGTTGAATAATTTTATTAAAAATGAGCGCTTTCGGTAGAGAGCATTCTCCCCACCTTCATCAGATAATAATTTTATTTAAAACCATCCTTTATATATACACAGCTAATTGTCAATTGATTAATTAACATAATTGCTGATGAAAAATTAAACAAAAATAACTGAATCTGTTTGCTGCTGTTTGATTAAATATAAACCTGTTATATAAATTCAATAAATTAAAAATAGCAGCTTTAAACTAAGCTGCAACTAATTCATTAAAAAACGTGTATAGATTGTACATAAATACTCCCAGCATGGTACGCAAAATTGTGTTCTGTAACTCAAGTTACAAATATTACAAATATTTAACTGCCCAAAATATATTTGAACAGTAAACCTACCAACATGAGTGATTCTTAGAAATGCATGTATATGTGTCATATTACAATTGTACAGATCAGCCTACACAAGTGCAAAATACAAAATGCATCTATGCATGTTCTTATGCATTACTCTATTCTTATTTTAGTTATTATTATTATTATAATAAATCCCGTTGTTATAATTCCTATTGAAGTTTGTTAAACTATTGAAAATGGTGTAAATATCATTTAAAATATGTTGTATACATCTATTTATATTTAGTTTAAATACACACATATTTTTATATAGGTCACATATAATCTATATAGGGGATGAGGAATGCACATGCTTTTATGTCTTATTTTTACACCATTTTCAATAGTTTAACAAACTTCAATAGGAATTATAACAACTGCTCCTGTACTAGGGAGCACAATCAACTGACCCCAATCTCTTTTTAATATGATACTGACTTTTAAAAGCCAGTATTGCATTTTCAGTCAATCCTGAGCATTGTAGCACTCTTCCTGTAGTCTAAACTGCAGAAACTGCTTGGTACAGTTTAAAAGTAAAAAAAAAAAAAAAAAAAAAAAAAAACAGTTTCCTTTTTTTATTTTTTTTAACTAAAACCTGAGTGCTATAGTACTCTGTACAGGCAGGGTTAAAATATAGCATCTATTTGAAAGTTATTTAAACTGTTTGTACAGATTAAAAGAAGATTTTTTAATTATATATGTTTAAGGAGGGTTTGGGGCAGGCCAAAGAAACAGAATGCAAATTACTTGGTGAAGTGGGGGGTGTCGTGCATGTAGCCACCTGCTTGGTGTGCCAGTAGAAAGAATGTCTGCTTTTTTATTTTTGCTTTTTAATGGAAGATCTGGGGGGTGTAGATCTAACTGTAATAACTCAGTTGCTTACAATATAGTGTGCATCTTATGACAGTGAAGTGCTTTTCTTCTTCACTTGAAGAGCTGAGGGGTTAGGGTGCTGGAACGTAGTAGCAGCACAGGACAGTGGTTGAACTAGCTGCACTTCTGTGAATGATCTCTGGTTCTGAAACTTGCAATGTTGAAATGTATCATCCTTGCAGCACATGCAGAACAAAAGTCTGTATCATCTGCCCCATAATCTTTTACTCATGTCACCAAAAAGAATAGAAAGTGGAATGATGCTTTAAAATGCTCATGGCAAGATATATGGCATAAGAGTCTTAAGAAAATTTAAAATGAGGGAGATTTCTAAAACAGAAAAACTTTAGATATTCATGAGATAGAAATGTTTCATTCTTTAGGCTCCAGTGTTGTTACCTTATATTTTGTAATGTTCACAGACTGGTATTAATAGCCTTACACTCATGCAATCTTCCAGTGAAAACTTCAAGAGATGTAGAAAAATATTTTTGCACACTAGATGTCTGACTCAGAAAGGGTACTGTAAGATGTGTTTTGGGGGGGAGCTGTCACATCTCTATTCTCTCCTAGAATCGCAAGCAAATCCTGCAATATAGGTGGTAGAGAACAATAGACACCACAAATACTCTGTACATCATGTCATGAAGGCACTTGAAAAAGAAGAAAGTTGACATGGTTTGGGGAACATTAGACTCCAGGGATACTCTGCATAGTGTGCCTTAAAGGCACTAAGAAAAACAAAATGAGATGATATCAGTCAGTGAGGCATGAGATATAAGATGCACTCTATATAGTGTGCCATAAAGGCACTAAAAAGATTCCAAACCTTTAAGTTCCCAATGTACGCAGAGATTATTAGTCCTTTGTGGCACTGGATACCAGGGATACTTGAAAATATTATGTGTGTTTGTGTGTGTGTGTGTGTGTGTGTGTGTGTGTGTGTGTGTGTGTGTGTGTGTGTGTGTGTGTGTGTGTGTGTGTGTGTGTGTGTGTGTGTGTGTGTGTGTGTGTGTGTGTGTGTGTGTGTGTGTGTGTGTGTGTGTGTGTGTGTGTGTGTGTGTGTGTGTGTGTGTGTGTGTGTGTGTGTGTGTGTGTGTGTGTGTGTGTGTGTGTGTGTGTGTGTGTGTGTGTGTGTGTGTGTGTGTGTGTGTGTGTGTGTGTGTGTGTGTGTGTGTGTGTGTGTGTGTGTGTGTGTGTGTGTGTGTGTGTGTGTGTGTGTGTGTGTGTGTGTGTGTGTGTGTGTGTGTGTGTGTGTGTGTGTGTGTGTGTGTGTGTGTGTGTGTGTGTGTGCGTGTGTGTATATGTGCATGTTTTGATAAAGTATGTAAAGCAAGCATTCAAACACTGCACTATTGCTGCAGAAAGCAGCAGCAGTAACATGCAATGTCAACTTATCAGTTAGGGAAACATCTTTCAATGATTATAACTGTCCATTAGTTATGAGGGAAAGGATTCCTATAAGAGGCAAAGGCAGGAGTGTGCCCATGTAGGCGAAAACCAGCACAAATCCAGGAGGAGCACTAGACAACATGAAGAAAAATATTTCAACTGTTCCAGCAGTTCACTTAAAGAGTAAATAGTAAGCAGCAGGTTTAGATTTACAATCCACTTTACAGACACTAAGAAGAATGAAACTGCAATGACTGTCATTATTTACTGGCTGTAATAATCCACAGTTTTTGAGAGTAAGAATAAAAAAATATGATGGTGCATCAGGAGCATTCTGTCATCTCAATAACAGGTAAGAGGCATGACAGTATATATGTGTGTGCATATGCGTGTGTGCGTGTGTGCATGTGTGTGTGTGTGTATGTGTGTGTGTGTGTGTGTGTGTGTGTGTGTGTGTGTGTGTGTGTGTGTGTGTGTGTGTGGTTGTGTGCTCGCACGTGTGTGTGTGTCTGTGTGTGTGTGTGCGCGGGGTCTATATTAGCAAATCGAAAAACCCTTTAACCAAATACCTAAACATCGACACCTATAACGCGAACCACAAAAATCCCGAATGCACTAAACAGCGAAAAATAAAATAACGAACTGTCATAGTCAGCTAACCCCACCACCCGCTACATACTACTTACCCAAACAAAATAAATAAACCACATACATACACTAACCAAACCCTACTTCTAACCTAAAGCAAAGCACCAAAACCCTACTTCTAACCCTCCACTAAACCTCACAAACACAACTAACTATACACTATCCTTAACCCCTCCCTAACCCTAAGGTCCGTAACTACCACACAAGTCCCCTACAGACATACACCCAAGAAAATTAATACACATACATATAACAAAACCCTACTTCCAACACTACACTAAACCCCACATACACAACTATCTATGTACTATCCTTAACACCTCCCTAACCCTAAGGTCTGTAACTACCGCACACTTCCCCTTCAGACATACACCCAAAACAAATAAATAATACACATACATACAGCTAAATAAAACCCTACTTCTAACACTGCACTAAATCTTACATACATTACCTGTCTATTAACTTACCTTAACCCACATCCTAACCCTAAAGTCCTATCTATCGCACACTTACCTTACGAAGCTATACCACAGATGGGCCAACCATAGCACTTTGACATTTCCATTTTCGTTGTTTCAGACATTCGGAGTTTCAGTATTTTGCACAATACATGTCGCACTTTCCGTATTCATGATTACAGTCTTTTGCTCTGCTAATAGGAACCCGTGTGCGTGCATGCACATGAGTGTGTGTATTTGTGAGTGTGTGTGTGTCTGTGCGTGTGTGCGTGTGTGTGTGTGCGCGCATGTGTGGGTGTGTGTGTTTGTGAGTGTGTCTCCATGTGTATATTTGTGTTTGAATATGTGTATGTGCATGTGGGAGAGTGAACGAAAGTGGTGACTGTACTAATTTAATGCATATGCCGCCAGTATTAATTACCACAGGAAAGTGCTGATTTGCATTCACGGTAGATAAGAGTGATTCCGATGCATGCAACTCAGCCAGTATTGAGGTCTTTCCTTATTGCAGCTAGCATCCTTAAACTACAAATTACTGTATTATGCAAACAACCTGTTTTTATTGCAGCTCTTAATGCCAGTACTGGCATTCTTCCTGAATGCAAAGGCAGATGTTCATGAGTGTAGATGCCTCTGTGGATTATGTGATATGAGCCACATTGCTTTGTAACCATTTACTTCTTTGTTTAAAAATTAACAGCAGAAAAAAAGACTGAAATAATGCAAGTGCATTTTTTTATAAATGGTTTTGATGATATAGTTAGGCATTTGCCCTTTTGACTTACCATTATGTGGTTTAGTTAGATTGTTTTGTGTATGACTGCAGTAAACTGAGAAAGCAGCAAAATGCAACTAGGCCTTTGTATGTCAGTTTCTACTGTGAAGATTATGATTAGAGGTGACACACAAAATATTTTTGTGGTGAAACTACACGTTGTCAAACATTTTTGAAAATACATGCTCTATTACCTTCAATGATGAAATTTTTGTAGAAATATAATTATGACAACTTCTCCTGATGGAGTCAACTCTAAGAAATGGAAATACTGTCATTGATGTAGGTCCAATTTTTCTGTAAGTGTCACAGAATGCAGCAGCAGTAGTAATGTGATTTTATACAGGTGCTGTTGTATTCTCTTTCTTGTAAAAAACAGACTAGGTTAACTGATTTTCCTTGTGTTTCATGTTTTTGGAAAGGCACAAAGTATAAATTGTTGAAATGTTGGAGTATAGCCTCAGTTTTGGAAAAAGATTGCATTTTCATATTTATTGGATGGTGTGAAGCATAATTTAGATCTAAGATGACAACACTTTTGTTAGCAATTGCAGATGGGAGGACTGCAACTTGATGTCTTGGGCTTAGATAAATGACTGATGAGCTCAACTGAGTTTTGGGAGACAGCTTGACTCCTACTAATTATATAGTTGATTTTAATGCAAAGAAATTCAGTAGAATGCTGACAGCTATCTGTCAATGCTATAATAAAATGCTAATTTTCTTTTAATTTTAAGTTCTTATTTGCATGCTATATTACCATTTATCTTGATAGATTATTTGGATGTACTGACCGTGACCTTCACTTGAAATAAATATAGTAAACTAAGGAGATAACAATAAAAAAGGACCAAGTATGATCTCAATGCAGAAGGAAACAGAAAGCAGAAATATGTGGATCTGAATGAGAAAGAATTGCAACATGCAAATCAGAGAGTTACACTGATGCCCAAATGTATATCTCATCTTAGCATATGCTATAGTTGCAAATACCAGATATCAGTTATGCCATGTTGTGTTTACGGCCTTATATTCATGTTACTGTATTATATCCAGAAAAAAAGATAAGAATATAAAACACACACTCAGACACACAGAGACTCACACAAACATACACAAAAAAAGAGAGAAAAAGAAAAAAACACAGAAGAAACCAATACCATAAACAGAATGGAGAAGCTGCTGATCATAACGATATGAAAGAGGAAAACAGAGGTACATATGAAATTTAAATGAGAGAAGATAGGAGTTGGATGGGATGCACATAAAGTAATTATAGTGGGGTAATAGTTTGCTTTATAATGGGAATGCATTTCATATAATTAAAAGATTGATTGCATACAATATTTTCTTTCTTCACTTGCCTTCTTTATTTATATGTTAAATATAAATAACATTTGGTTTGAGAAACTGATGACAGAGGAAAAAATACTATGGTGGAAATAGACTAGAATCATCAGGTTATATGAATGTGAGAAGATGACTACATAGGATGATATTTCTAAGAATTATGAAGTAAGAGTTGCATAAAACATGTCACACATAATATATCATCAGAGAGATTATGAATTATATAAATATGTTGTGAGGGCTGACTACAAAAGATGAACAGAGCCACACACTCAAAGCATATATGAATAAAAAGTAACTGATTGAAATTTCAATACAGTAAAATTTAAAAGGGGATTGGGCAAATAATTCACTAATTGTCATTAATATACTTTGCTTTGTTTTTGAAATAGTAACCTCATTCTAATTTTGAAGTAGATATACAGGAAAATCATGACATAATGAATACTACATCTGAGACGATCTTCTTTCCAGTTTTTTGCAGAAGCACTAAGGAAGAGGTAGGGGTTAAACATAGTTAAACAGAGAAGAGGAGAGTTAGATAAGATTGTGGATAGTTTAATAAAAAATTCTAATTATTCGTATTCTAATTATTCATATAGTATCTGGGATATGATTGCTAATTTGCTTTCCATTACACACACACACACACATATATATATATATATATATATATATATATATATATATATATATATATATATATATATATATGTTTCCTTTATCTTACTTTCTGTTTTGAAACGTATACAATCCTATATTTAGTCACATTAAATAAACATACGTTGAAAATGCTCAGATAAGAAAAAAAGATCATATATTTTCTATCACAGAGTTATTAGAAATTTTGGAAAAAAAATATTGGAATTAAAATAACTTTGAATGTTTTGTCAGTCAATATTAATGGTTTTAACAGTTGTAAAGTAGATGAACAATCAAAATATCTTTTGTTGAATGAGATTGCTATATTTCATACAAGCAGCTCATTTATTGGAAAAAAAAAACATTTTAAATATATTCCATTTTAAAGAGTGAGTATATAGTACTAAGTCTTCATTTAAAGATAAAAGCAGAGGGGTTTTGATTTGATGGGAAACTAATTATCTTATGGGAACAATTTTATTTCAATCATAATGACCCTAAAAAACACTTACTATGTTAATCACTGGATATCAAATAGAATGTTCACAAACAATTCTTAGCTACATTATTAAATAACAAAAACAGTAACCTATTATGTGAGATGGTTTTAATTACATGATAGACAAATCAGATCCTAATATAGATAAAGGAACCAGCATTTCATCCGAATTCAACTTTTAATTTGACAATGAATTATAATAGGCTACCTATAGTTATTAGCATTTTTTATATTTAATTCAATTAATATAATTTAAGGAGAGGTTATATAAAGAAAATAAGATTGTTTAATGATAATGGAGATGTCAACTACCAAAAATAATTTGGGATGCTTTGAAATCAAGCATAAATGGTAGGGTTACAGGGTTACAGCTTGGCATAGAAACAAACTAAAATAATAGGCCAATTACTTAGTGAAAGCAAAAAAAAAATAATAAATAAATAAATGAATATATATATATATATATATATATATATATATATATATATATATATATGTATATATATATATACTTTTTTATTTATTTACACAGTGGTGCAGCAGTTTGCATTGTCGCCTCTCAGCAAGAGGTTTTCCAGTTTGATTCTTAGCTGGGGTGTCTTCTGTGCAGAGTCTGCATGTCCTCCCTGCATTCAGGTGCTCTGGTTTCTTTCCACATTACAAAGACGTGTCTGGAGCATTTCTCCCTGGGCGCTGCTGAAAATTAGCTTGTTCCAAGTCAAACTTTCCCAATAAGCAAATATTAAATAAAAATAAAAAAATGCTTAGATATTATTAAGATCTTAAACAAAAAGTATCAGAATGTGACTATCATTTTAGAAAATCAAAATTGCAGTACTATGACATAATTCTAGGAGGACTACAAACATAAACAACATCTAAATGTAATGACTGAACAAATGATATGCAGAGCATCCAGAAGCAAGGTAGAAAAAGAAGAATATTCTGCCAGTAGCTTGACATGTAGCATTCTTGTATTTGAAGTTTACAAATTAGAAGGCTGTAAGTTCTTTTTCCTCATGCGCTTAGAGTAGTTTTCAATACGGCACTCCAGTGCAGTACATGGCATGCTGTACTTTTGAGTGACTTGTTTTTTGGTTGAGACATAATACTTAACTCCTAGATACTGGAATTAGTGGTAACTTAGGTGGCTATAAATGACACTATGAACTGTATTGAAAAGAGTAGGGGAACTTTGTCTAAAAGAAAATAGTTATGCATATTCATATACTTATTTACATAATTAACACTAGCCCCTTATTTCCTTTGCATACACTTTTCTTTTCTATTTTTTGGCCACAATCTTTTAGCAATGATCAAATTATCAACATCATTAATAGACTGCATCCAATTTTTATTAAACAAATATGCCATTGACTTTCCTATCTAAAATTCACCATACCTTAAAAAAATTACTTAGTCAGTCCCAACACAGACCATTTTTCTTTGTATCATATATTCTAAACAATATCATATACATACTGACTTCAGAAAACACATTTATATCAGACCTTTGAAATATTTGTATTGAAAAATGTTAGATTCTTCTACAGTGCAAGAAAAATGTGTCTGCTTGTTTCGTCAGTACCACACACAGCTTATTCTGTTCTGGTGAGCTTTGTATTACGCCTTTTCTGTCTCTATTTTATGTTACTTGTACTTCCACTCTGAAATCCTTCCATAGATCAATACTATTATATAATTTTAATTTCAAATACAACTCTTTCCTGTTTACTAGTGTGCTTTCTGTATTTGACATACACATTTTCCTTTTTGACTGTTAACCCCTAATGTCCTCATTATCTGTATTCAACACCAAAAATCCCAGCAAAAACACAGCAGAAGTGTAGAAGCAGTATTAATGCTTTCCATTTGTTGTATCATAAAATGTCAATAGCAAATAAAACCTGAGGTGGAACAATATTAGCAGCAGGCCAAGTTGTAAATATCACAGACCAGTAATTGAACAATAAAAGCATAGTTTATTATAAAACAGGGTTAGCCCTTTCACTGTAAAGCTTTATCAGACTATAATTACAAACACTGAACTAACATTTAAATACTAACTACCAAGTAAAATTGTGCTCTTTTTCACCAATGACATTCAAACATGTCACAACTTGCTAAGCTACTGTATGGACAGCAAAAAAAACATCAGTTGGAAATAAAAAAAAAACACTTATGAAAACAAAACAGGAAAAGACATGTAAAAATCACCTCTCTAGCCTTTTCCCTTTCAGGTATAACACAAATTACTATGCTACTGCATACACAGCAAGAAACTTCAGTTATAAATAAATAAAACACTTCTGAAAACAAAATGGAAGTAAAGACATTTAAAAATCACATTTTCAGCCTTCTTCTTTTCAAAACAGGTTTCATAGATACATATTACAGGTTCATAGGTGTTTAGTAGACTAACGACCACAAGGACCTTTTTAAGCCTAGCCATGCATCCCAAATCTCTGACAAGCTCTGATACCCTTGATAAGTGCAAACATGGGCCAGGCCTGGGAGATGAACCATTTGTAGGCTACCTGTATGCATTAGAGACATAGGTTCCAAACCAGGGATGCATTTCCATTTTCCCAGTCAATTGTCCAAGTTGCACTTGAATTGGGTAAGGGAGGAACTCTGCTTTGCATGGATGAGGAGCCTGTTCTATAGACAGAGTAGCCTTTGGGGTACATACCTGTCTTTCCAATTAGTCCTATTTATATCACAGGCAAGGTATAAATATTCATTGAGTCCATGTTCCAAGTGTGATCTTAACATCCATCTCAGTTCAACAAATTCTGCATTACTAACCTTGCCCCATTGTTGGGGACTATCTTTAATAGTGCCCATAACTAAAAATGTAAAACTATGTGACTCTCCATGTTATAACAAATGTGTGGCAATGGCACTATATCTCAGACCTTACCTTACACAATAAAGATGATCCTTTATGCATTCCCTTAGTCATCTATTCATTTTGCTGACATAAATCTTTTTTACAACAAGGGCAGCTAGCTACATATATCAAATTGTTGGTTTCACAGTTAGCTGCAGCTGTAAATGTATAAACTATACCTGTGTCAGGGTGAACCAACATCCCTGATTCATTTATATAGCAACAAAAAGCAGACTTCCAACACTTACTTGTAATATCATTATCTGATCTAAAATGAATATTGCCATTATTCATAGGGTAACAAAGTCTTCTTTTTAAGAGATTTTTTATTTTTTATGTAAAAACCTCAGAGATTCCCCCTCCATCGCATTGTTCTCTCTATCAGTGTGCAGAATATGCCAGTTTCTCATAAAAATGTGCTTTATTGGATTAACATCTGTACTATAAAGTAAGGGAACTGTAACATTCTTCCTTTCATAACTACTAATTGAGATTTCCCTAAGAGGAGATGAAAAATAAGGTGTAGTACTTGTAGTTCTTTTACTTTTTACTTAATATTATTGTCTCATCAACATTTTTTTTTCTTGTACTCCCTCCCCAAAAAATCCATTTTCATTTAATGTATCTCAGCATCAAATTCTCAGTCCCTGATATAAAGTCTAGATGTCCTCATAGCAGGCCTTCTAACTATGTTTCTGAAAACATGGAGGGGGGGTGCATACTTGTACAATGTAAATATAAGACTCTATAACATCCCTTTATATATAGTTTAGTATTAAACTGCCCATCTAAGTTGCAAACTACTTTGGTATCCAAAAATTCATTTTTTTTCTCTAGAGAAGTTTAAACTAAATTTAAGAAATGCATTGCTATTTTGTAAATAATCAAAAAAAAAAAGATTTCTAAGTGTTCCTAATCTCCTGTCCAAAGAATAAAGATGTAATCCACAAAATGATGAAACACATATATTGTTTGTACTGTCCATCACCCATGACGTAAATGCTTTCCCATTTGCCCATCACTATGTTGTAGCTATTGGTACAAGAAGTGCCCATAGCTATGCTAGCAGTGTCTAGTTAGTACACCCCATCAAAAATAAAAATATTCCCACAGATTTAATAAAATCTGGGTAGGCATAGTGTACAGCCTACATGGAAGGTACCATGGCCATGTAAGCAGCTCCCGCTTGGTTTGCGGGCCATGCATATTAATGTAGGCACGTTACTGAGGGGAGAGCCATGTAACATAGTTATTGAATCAGTGTAGGGAGTGTTACAGTGTCTGAAGATGAGTAGCACACTCCATGATCTGTCAAAGTGCAGTAAATCAATGTATGGATATATATATATATATATATATATATATATATATATATATATATATATATATGTATATATATTTGTGTGGCACGGCAGTCCGCACAGTAATTGTCATGTGCCAGACATCTAAAAATGGAAACTGGATACATTTAATTATAAATCCAAAGGTCAACTTAAGCATAGCTGAGTGGGTTTGCATAGCATGGAGTTTTGCTCAGCAGTGGTGAGTTAAACGTAGGTGAGAGATATAGGTAAAAGTATACCAGCATTCCACTCATCCACATAACCAAATGGTTAGAGTGACAGCGTTATGTGCAGTAGGTGCAGGGTTTGACTACACAGAATTGTTATTAAGCATTTATTGTCCAATTATGTGAATTATTTTTAAATCCTGATGTGTTGTGCTCAGCTAAGCTCCACTAAGCCCTGCTAATCATGCCAAGCATTACTTAAACAAGATCCATTTTAGCACCGCTTGGCACTGTGCAGGTCCGCTGAGCTTGTTTGCGCACTGCTTAGCAGCAGTTTAAGTACTTCTGAACTCATTTCAGCTAGTTTGCACAGTACTAAGCATTGCTAAACATTGGCAGTTTACGCACTGCTCAGCACACCTAAGCAGATTTGCGTGGTGCCAAGCCCTGCTCCACATTTTTAAATATGGCCCAATGGCGTGTAAGGGTGGGAAAACATTCTATATTAAGTATAACAGGTGGGACTACTGCATAACCAGTTGGAGTCTGAACCATGCAGTAACTATGGCAGATGTAGGAGTGGGTGCATGCTTCTGGGCACAGTGGTTGAGCATTCTGGAGTCCAGGGTTATGGTTAGACTTCTAGTGAAAGACCATGAACACTGGCTGCTGTAGGGCCAATTCCAGGGATCGGAGTACAAGGCAGAGGCCTGGGACTGGTTGGCACATGATCTCACCAGTGCTACAGGCATCCCTCGCACAGATAAGCAGGTGTTGTCATCACTATGATGATCTGAAGTGTTGGAAGGGGGGACTTCTGGACACCTGGGTCCAGGATGCTTGGGATGGGAATGCCCCACATTTGTAAGTACTGTTAGCATTATTTTACCAGTACCTGCTCTGAATGTGGGATAGACTGGTACACATAATGGTGTTATTCTCTCCCTACAGCTGCAGAGGACAGAGCTAGCAACCTAGAGGCCCATTCAGGGCACTTGACCAGGTTGTGCTGTGTGTGTGGTGAGTACAGAGTAATTTGCAATCTGTAGTTAAATACACAAGATAGAGTAATTCATTCACTGCCAGTAGGTATATACAGTACAGATTTGTTTATTTCAATGAATGTGGACATAGGCCTGTACTGCAATAACTGACTACTGTCAACTATAGTGCAATAAAGATTAAAGCATTACATTAAATGTTAATGAAATAAAGTTTCTACTGCAATAATTGTGATATTACAGCTGTATTGCAGCACCTGCATTTTATCAACTGTTGTGCAATAAAGACTCAAAAAGATACCAATAACTGCATTAAAGTACCCATAAGAAAGCTGTGTTGTGCAATATGTGTGTAAGTATGGCTGTTATTCATGAAAATGAGTATAGCATATGCTGTGAAATAAAAACACAAAGAATACCACTAACTGACTCAAGATTTGCCTATGCAAGAGTGTTATGCTAAACTGTAGATTTACAGTTGTACTACAAGATATATGCATCATGACATTTACTCTGCACTAACATCTGAAGCAATACCAGGAATGCACAAGTTATATTATGTATATTAGGACTGTCTTGTGTTAACCATTGCATTTCAGCTATTTGCTTTCCTGCTCCAAGGTATGGTGCTACAGGCAAGAATGAAACTGTAATAGCTGTATACTGCAATATATTATTTGCAACTGTATATGAGTCAGCTAGCCAACCTAATACTCTGATATGGTTTGTACATGTCACAGACATTTCCACCCACTAAGAGTGTTTGGTGTACACTTGCATTCTATATATTAATGTACAGTTTACCTAGTATCGCTCTCATGTATGAATCTCATGCTTGTGTGTTCAACTGTCACTGTAGTCTTGCATGCAACTGTACTACTATTACCAAGTCATATTTTGTTTCCATGTGAGCTATAGGCAAATATCAGTCATTCAGTCGTGAACAGTGGCTCAGTAGATCAGTTTGTTAAATGCTGTGTCTGATATACATTTTTTCACACACAGACCAGGGTTCGAATCCAGTGACAAGTACTAATGAATATTACTGAATCATTTATGTATTATTAACAGATGCTCCCCCTACAGGAATTATAGGTAAATGGGTGCAGTAGCCCTTATTATGGGTTAATAATTTGTGTGCAAAGATGTAACAGAATTTTAACAGCATTGATCCGGAATGTGATAAGATGTCATAAAATAAAGGCAACAAGCACAATAGTAATAAAAGATAACACAATACATATAATATGTAATCTTGATTTAGCTGTATGCCTGGTGTGTCTCTGAATATTTGCTGATGGTCTAACCTCATGCCTGCCAAGGATGGCATGATAGCTGTTTACTATCTGTACTGTACACGATACATGTATCTCAAGTGTTATGCTGTCAGGGACTGCAATCACCGTTGCCTAATCCCTCTGTCACAGATCTATCATCAACATGACATTATGTCAATAGCACACTACATCAGTCCACAGTGCACCTTGATATTTATATAGGTTTGAGTGACATGTAATACTCATCTGTAGTTGTGTACCTGTAGGTGTTACTGCCTGGGCCATACTGTCTCATGCAGATAGCTTGAGAGGTATGCACATGCTACAGCAGCTATATGGCACTATTATACATAAAGGAAGGACAAACCTGTAGAGTATATAACAGTACTGTTGCAAACTATATAGCCTATACTGGTATTAATGGACTGTATTTCTCTCTCACCCCCCACCCCTTATCTTCATCACAACTTATTATTGCTATACATTGGTTATGGTTTACTATTAACATATTTTGTTCTTTAAACATTATGTTGAGCCTTGTGTTTTATTATTGTTATGTATTACAATGGTTGCATACTAACATATCTTGTTGAATTGCCTGTGTTGTTGGCCTTATGCCATAACTATTACTTGCATGATGTTACTATACTGACTGTTATATGACTTATTGTTCTGTTCCATATACTATGCATTGTTATATTTCTGGGTTGTTTGCAATGTTCTGACTTGCTGTTATAACTAAATGACTGTTTTGTTCACTACTAACTTATACACATTGAAATGCCTGAATACCACAGCTCAACTGTGTAGGCCATTACTGGCAATCTGGCTACCCTACTTCAGCCAGCCAAAGCACTGGGTCCCAGCATGTCTGGAACCCAAGTCAGTGGTCCCACCTCCGCTTGCCCTGTACCACCTATGGGTGGAACCACCTCAGTGGATTGGGTCTGTCCCCCCCCCCGGGAGTGTGGTTTGTCACCTAGGATCAGATACTGGTGATGGTGCACAGGATAGTTCATCATGGGTATGAGCAACTCATGTGCTGGATTGATGGCAGACTCACCAATCTTTAGGGGCCTGGTAGCCCCAGCACCCAGTCTCTAGCACAGCCACCTTTGGGGCAGTGAAGAGGCAGTGTTGGCTGCCCAAAGGTGGAGAGCTCAGTCACACTGCTGCCATCTGGGGGCACATGGATCTCTGATTCCACAACACTCTACTCATCAAAAGTGTTTACCCCCTCATGTGTCACACACTGCCCCTGTATGCTGTCTTGTCTGTCTGCAAATGCAACCTCTCCTACCCAACCTAACTCCCCACATGTACCTAAATGCCTTCCCCAACATTCCACTCTCTCTCCTTAAAAAAAAGGACACCTGTCCCACAAAATAAAATATCGTCTGACACATAGCTCTCCATGTAAAACATGTGTCCACTGGATGCAACTAATTATTACATTAATTAATGAACACATTTATGTTGCCAAAGCCCTCTATCTGGGATGTGATGTTCCAAATTCTGTAAAACCTGCTCAGCTGTTGCTCTACAAGAAATGGAGAGCTATGGTTCTTTCCTACACCCTTCCTGTGCAACCCTACCAGTCTTTCAGTATGTTTTCCCCTTGCTTGCTCCCATTTCACCACTTTCCCATCACCACATTTTTCTTTTCTTTTTTTACATTTAGTGCAGGTTTAAGTGGAGCTAAGCAGAGATAAGCAGAGCACAGTGCAAACCCACTTGACACTGCTTAAAAGTGCCTTAATCATCTTATGTGTTTCTCACAGTGTTAGGCACATCTGCAAACTAATGCCCTCTGCCACATCTCTAACCTGGGCCCCTATCTACTACAGCACAGTGCATTAGCCCACTAGGCCACTCAGCTCTGAAGTCACACAGGTGTTTCCAGCAACATATACTGATTGCCACTGACACACTGCAAGTACATATAATGGGAATGATGGGATGGTATTTGCAATTGTGATGCAGACACTATAGTAGTACACAGCCATATAAATAAAAATGGATGTACATGAGGCTTGGAATAGCAGATATATCTGTCAACTGTACACACTGTTGCAGAATGTCCACAGTTTTGCCCCCTACATTTGGCACAGTTTCACAAAAATATATATGGCTGGTAAAATACTGGCAAGTCATTAAAGATTGAGGTTAGAAAATCATGACAGACATTTGAGTGTCACACTTCATATCTTTCACAAAACACATGCTAATGCAAATACTGTGTCATGGACTGAATCCATGTACATGTATCTTTCAAATACACTTACTGCACCACTGACTGTGTAGCTTAGTCTGTTAAATGCCTTATATCCAGTACATTTTGCCACCCACAGTCCTGGGTTCAGATCCAGTGTGTTACACTTCACTTACATTCTTGAGAATACAGCAAATAATGACTGAGTCATACAATTTTAACCAAAACAGGTTGTTGCTACTGAATTAACTGCTACCCATGTGTGCATGTGAAAGGCCTGTAGCTAGGGACACACTGCACATATTGGCATATCCTACCTGTATGTCGCCTATTATGCTCCGGCACTGTTACATAACATATGTACCTTAAGCACATGCTTCGACTGGACTGTGATGGGTGCAGTCACCCTGGATCTGCTGTAACAACAGAGCTAACACTGCCCCCTCAGTGACACATACAGCTTGATGTCCTCCAAAGTGCTCACTCTCACCCTAGGTGTCCTAGGCTGCATCAGCAGCTGCAGCCTGCAACATATGCAGCTGCATGTTAAGCTACCTGCTACAGACCTACCATACCTCACAACCCAGTAAAACAAGGGATCCAGACAACACCCATACATAAAGGGGTTGGGGGAGGCAAAGGTAGAGTGACAGGGACATGTTTCATAGTTCACCCCTACAGACATAGCTTATAGACCAGCAGCTACTGCAGCAGCATGCGTATTCTGATGTGTATGACGTCTGACACTGACATGTCTCTTCTCCGTTACTCACCACAATCCACAATGTTTAACACTGAACTGCCAGTTAATCACAATGTCATTTGACAATGACCAAACATAACTTGAAAAACTGTGGACATACCTCATAAATCTCAACACTGGACAGCATTTGTACCTACTCTCTGTGATGCTGTAGTCACCACACCTCAGTAACTTCCATCTCAAAGCCTAAGAAAGGCTCCAAGACCTACATGAAGGCCTTAAATATTGTGCTGTGGTGCCATGTCATTGGCTAATGAAAGTGCAACCCAGCTGTTCTGGATGCAATTAGCAAGTCTGAGCCATAGGTTGGTGCACAGGCAATTACCTGTTAAAGAGCATTACCTACACAAGGCAAGCAACTGTCTATGGGAAACAGGTCTGTAACTTGCTTTACCAAGTCAGACTGTGATTTACCAACATTTTTCTTGAAGATTTCTTCACAAAAGGATTATGTCACTCTACCAGGTATGTAATACAAGTCCCCATATAATGGGATGCAGATGAGATGATGCAGTTATGGGGAATAGGGATTACAACAGTGGGCCTATAGTACATCTCTGGGAATGACATGAAGTTGATACTCTGCTGTCCAACAACTACAGACATGCCTCTCAACTATGCCTGCTGTGAATTACATCACAGCTGTGACCCTCTTGCTCCCTCCTACAACAATCAGCTCTTGTATGAATTCTACTGGATTATGTGTTAGACATATTGACAGTAAGTAAGGATTGACACAGCTGTCATATCACAAGATGTACTGTGATTCAGCTCCTCTCAGTCTGTGAATGTCACACAGGAATAGTTCAGACATTGTAAAGGTGCCCCTGACTGTTCCTGATATACTCTGGGTAGGTCATAGTTTTGTCAACATTTATATGTCATTGCTTGACAGCTATGGTTAACATACCTGGCAAACCACTGCAGCAGGGATTCAGATCATAGCCATTGTTACTGGGGGGACACAGGCCAAACCTCAGCAACAGAGTGTACATATTGGTCATACAAAGTAAGAGTAAGAATAGAGTAACATATATTACTGTAGCATAGCTGTTTTCCGAGGGTTCTGGTGTGTGACAGCCAGCTTCTCCATATTTGGAGAACAACCATCAATTATTGGATAACCACTTGCCAGACATTGACAAGTTTGTGTCAAAAGGACCACATATATCAGGCACACCTACACATGTGTCAAACATTTGTGTACTGGAGACGTATGATGCCTACAGGGAGGATATATTACAGCAGGTTTGCATTCCTGTCTGTCATTGTGGCACAGTGATGTTTCTGGACTGTCTCAATATACTTGTAATAACACACATCTATGTGTCTGACAGTGAGCATATGACATAGTAGTGGGACTTTGCCCATAGGCAACACACCACAGTAGACAGCAATGATGAGTATGGGAAAATACAGCACACACTGTCACAGCACACAGGGACATAACTGGTTTTGCTACTATGTTGGTGATAGTGACATACATAATGTTCTGATAGACAGTGGGGTCTGGCGTGGGATGTAGCAGTGGATAGTGCAGGCCAATTTGGATGTGCAGGGTCTGTACATAGTGAATATTAATGTATCTGGTCCTGTGATATGTTCCCCTCTTGTTGTCTTTCAGAGAGGATGTATTAAAGGAGTCACCCACCATTTTCAGAGGCTGAAAATAATGTCAACCTGGATGGCCTCGGACTGTATCACAACATTCTATTGCTCAGGACTCACCAGCATTGTGACCAACATGCAGCACTGTGGGCTGACCTCATCATAGCAGTCAACCAAGTAGGCCTACTGGACAGAACCAACAAGCAGGTCCAACACCAGGCCACATATATGGTCAATGCTAGGCAAAGGGCTACAGCTGGGGCCTGGGACTGCTGCCACCAGTGGAGGGCCAGCAGCAGAACAACTACTTTCAGCTACAGAGGAAGTCCTGGCAAACCTGGGAACAAACACCAGCTTCCAAGCATCCATCAGCCCATACATTGTGCAGGTGAGTGCCACAGCAACCACAGCAGAGGAGCGTCCAGGTAAGATTCCTTTGTTCATCAGTGTAATACTTTATCACTCATTTTCACAGCCGCTGCATACCAGTAAACGCATGTCAGGTCTAGCTGCATTGGGGGTGGTTGTTTGTTTTAATGTACAGTTGTGCATAAATACTCAGAATGTTAGCAATGTAAGCAGTATCACATTAGCTACTGTACAAGTTGATATACACACATGTTACCCTGTAACAATGCCACATTTGGTATTGCTGACAATACCTGTCCTTCACATTTCCATAGGTACCTCAGGTATGGAAAGAGTCCAAGGTTCTGTACTTGGTAAGTGTGATACTGTTGTTGTATGGACCATATATACCCTAAAAATGTTAACTGTTGACATTTTGCCCTAGTTACAACTGTTATGCCTAGCCAGAGTACAATACTTTTATGTTCAGTTTTAGAGGGGGTTAACTGATATGCATTGAATGGGTAATCACAGTTGTGTATTTGCAGGAGCAGTAACACATTTGCACTTATTTTTGAGAAGGTCTATGCAGTCTGCTATATAGTAGGCAATCGCTCACAGATGCCAGTTCACACATAATATGTATGGAGATGGTACATACGTGAAGCATTGATACTAAAGCTGGCATAGTATGCTCAAGATGGTTGCACTGTGTTTTAGGTGTAGGTCTATCACATACACTGACATATTGCTTATTGCACAGGTGTATAATACTGACAACATAATGGATGTAGCTGCAGTGCATGTAATAAAGGGTCTGTCTTGTCTGTGCATGTTGTAGTCTGCTTATGTGTTGTGCATGGGATCAGACATAAGATGTAGTATGTGTAATGCAGTTGTGGCTCCTCAACTGCAGTAGGTGTATGTGTATGGATTACCATACATAATAATGCAGGTAATAATGTACTTATTATGTCTTCCTCCGCGCATGTGAACATGGGGGTTGTTGTGTGTCCCCTTTACAACCTGATGCCAGTGTCTCATCAGACACTGATGATGATGGTGACCATAGTGAGACACACATGAGGTTGTTGGGGGCTGAATCTGTCCCATGGGTTGACACCTCACTTCCTCCCCCAGTGTCCCAGCACACAGTCAGTATGCCCACACGTGCCCAGTCCCCTGTGGCCACAGATAATGGACAGTGTGTGGCAACATCAAATGGCAGAATGTGGCAAATATGGCACCAGTGAGTGTAGACACTAGCCATAGCCAGAAAGTTGGCAAGGTCCCACACAGACAGATTGACAGGGGTGCTCAAAGGAGGACTGCTGCCCATCCACCACCTGTCACAGGTGTCACATCACGGGTCACTCAATGCATGTTTTGGTCTATCATGGAGGTGCAGTACATTCCAAACACAACACCAGATGGATGCTCAGGATCATGGATGCAGCACAGTCTGCCATCCATGACTCCCTCCACCACACTGGTGATGCCATGGATCATTTCACTGATGTAGTGGACAGATGGTGGGGTGAAACATTTCAGTCCTTGACCCCACATTGTCTGTGCTGAAACATCTGGTGGAAGTAGGGCATCAGACAAATGAATGCAGGTCAACAACACCATCTGCTGAGAGTCCACATGGTCGAGCACACACACACACACACACACTCCTGTAGTGGCAGTACCTCTAGCACTACAGAAGGGAGTGTGCTGTCCTCACCATGACAGGCAGGCCATGGGCATGTGGCTCTGGGTGGTCCTGTGTGGGATATGGGCCCAATAGACACCAGTCATCAGCAGCAGCTAGCAATGCATCTGACCCCAGGCATGGTGGTGCCAGTGCCACTCTTGGCAGAGCCAGTTCCCATGTTCATGACTGGAGACAGTGAATTGTCCACTCTGCCATGTACAGTCCACAGCTGTCCACCATACACATGTGTAGGGTAGCACTTGGCTTGACTGTGTACACACATACACTCAAACATCATTGTCACATGCAGGTAACCAACAGACACACATGACACCTCTCCATGCCACAGCTAAGCAGCACCCCTTCCTGACTCACACACACACATGCTGTCAACTGTTTGGCACAGGCTAGGCCACTGGCATCCCCACACCACACCCTGTGTATGTGATGATTCCTGTTTCACATCCCTGCTATCCATACCATTGATGCAGTGACATGCAAATATGTGTCCAATGCACAGGGTGACTATAATACATTACCTATAGTTTTCTAGTGCAGCAGTGCTATGCCATGACAGGTGCTGCATGCTGGTATGTACCTTTGTTGTATGATGTTAGATTGGTGGTAGTGTTGCAGAATGACAGGTGTCTCACAGGACTGTGTATATTTCTGTTCCAAGGGCCTGAGTGGCTAAGTTATGGAGACTTGGCAGCAATACAGTGGCACCGGACAGCATAACAGCACAGCAGAAATATGACATCAGCAAGGTACAGCTGTATATGTGCATGGTTACCTAGATGCATATGTGTAGAACAGTGTGTCAGCAACAGAGGGGGCAATCAGCATAATCTTGCATGCATACCCTGTGACAAGGCCTGCTACCCTTGATACGTGTCACACGGGTGTTCTGTACATACAAATGGATGTGGTGGTGGATAGCATGTATGCCTTGGTAGATGTGGGCAATTTAGGGCCAGCAGCTAGTAACATAGCAGTAAAATGCATGACAATTGCACACCCATATAGCCGTAGGTGTACTATTGCATGGGAATATATTTGTGCACTCGCAAACACAGTGTTTCCTTTAGTGATATTAGAACCCCTACTAATCTATTAGTATACACTATAGTACTAAGTAGTTATTGCATGTGCCACAGAGCTTATCTTTTTTGACATTTTCATCCAGTGCTGTTAATGTGGATGATATCAACAGGCCTTGTAAAGGAGGCCAATGGGGAAACTAGCAAGTAGTCATAGGGTCTTAAAATGTACAACTTTTGCACAGAGATAGACACACTCTACAAAGGGATATATTTACACACACACACACACACACACACACACACACACACACACACACACACACACACACTGTTGCCGTTTTGGAGATTAGAACTTCTACCTATTTATTTGCATATAGTATAGCACTAAGTAATTATCACATGTGCCACAGAGCTTATCTGCTTTGACATTGTTAGCCAGTGCTGTTAAGGGGGATGTTTCTGTTCCATGGATCTGAGTGGCTAAGCTATGGAAACTTGGCAATACAGCAGCACAGGGAAGCATGGCAGCACAGCAGAAATATGACATCAGCAAGGTACAGCTGTATATGTGCATGGGTAACTAGGTGCATATGTGTAGAACAGTGTGTCAGCAACAATGGGGGCAGTCAGCACAATCCTGCATACATACCCTGTGACAAGGCCTGCTACCCTTGATACGTGTCACCCGGGTGTTCTGTATTTACAAATGTATGTAGCGGTGGATAGCATGTATACCTCAGTAAATGTGGGCTATTTAGGGCCAGCAGCTAGTGAGAGAGCAGTAAAATGCATGACAATTGCACACCCATATAGCCATATGTGTAATACTGTTTGGGAATGTATTTGTGCACTCACATACTCAGAGTTGCCTTTATTGATATTAGAACCCCTACTAATCTATTAATATGCACTATAGTACTAAGTACCTATTGCATGTGCCACAGAGCTTATATTTTTTGACATTCTCATCCAGTGCTGTTAAGGTGCATGACACCAGCAGGTCTTGTAAAGGAGGCCAATGGGGAGACTAGCTGTTAGCCACAGGGTCTTAAAATGTACAACCATTGCACAGAGATAGGCACACTGCTACAAAGGGATATATTTACACACGCACACACACACACACACACACACACACACACACACACACACACACACACACACACACACACACACACACACACACACACACACACACACACACACACACACACACACACAGTGTTGCCATATTTTGGAGATTAGAACTCCTACCTATCTATTTGAATATACTATAGCACTAAGTATTTCTCGCATGCACCACAGGGCTTATCTGCATTGACATTGTTAGCCAGTTCTATTAAGGTGGATGACATCAGCAGGCCTTGTAAAGGAGGCCAGTAGGAAGGCTGTCAGGTAGTCATGCAGACTTAAAGCACAGAGGTAGGCACACTGCTGCAAGGGGATATATTTACACACACAGAGTTGTTGTTTTGGAGATGAGAACCCCTAACTATCTATTAATACACATTATAGCACTAAGTGCTTATTGCATGCACCACAGAGTGTATCTGTTTTGACAATGTCAGCCAGTGCTGTTAAGGTGAATGACATCAGCAGGCCTTGTAAAGGAGGACAAGGGGGAGGCTGGCAGGTAGTCACAGGGCCTTAAAATGTATAATGATTGCCCAGAGATAGAGACACTGCTGCAAAGGGATAAATTCATACACACAGAGTTGCAATTTTCAAGATTAGAACCCCTACCTATCTATTAGTATATATTATAGCACAAAGTAGTTATCGCATGTGCCACGGAGCATATATTTTTTAACCTTGTCAGCCAGTAGTTTTAAGGTGGATTACTTCAGCAGGTCTTGTACAGAAGTCATTGGGAGGCTTGCAGGTAGTCACAGGGCCAAAATTGTGCAACCATTACACAGCAATAGGTACACTGCTGCAAAAAGATATATTTAGAGACAGATAGATGCACACACACACACATACTTGCCATTCTGGAGATTTGAACCCCTAATTATCTACTAGTATACATTATAGCACTAACTACTTTTTGCATGCTCCACAGAGCTTATCAGCTTTGGCATTGTCAGCCAGTACTGTTAAGGTGGATGACATCAGCAGGTGTTGACAGATAGGCCAATGCTGAGGAGGAAGCTACTCAGAGCACCATAACATAATTGGTCATTGCACAGAGATAGGTCAGATGGGCATGTCTGTACCACTGTAAGGGAAATATCTACACAAACACACACAAGATGGCTAATGTGAGATTAGAATCCATACCTACTTACTGTCACTCACTACTGCTCGCAGAACTACTTGCATGTGCCAGATGTTACATGTGGCTACAGCAACAGTACTTGTGGGCTAACCAAACCGGCCTTGTCTTACACAGCCTGTGTGGTCTGCAGAGTGAACCTGCTTTATGCTGTTATTGTATCTAGTGTCCTAGCAGTGGCATACATTTAATACTCCTGCTATGTATGTATGGTTACCAGTATCACAAGTTCTGTCCAGTTGCACTTTGCTAGGTGGACAATTAGACAGTGACAATATGGCCTGTCCAAGTCTTGCATTGAAGCCATTGCACATTACAACACCTGCTCAACATTGTCTGTCTACAGGGTGACATTCCACAGGCACAGGGTTCTGTGGTTAGATGGATTATATCATTATGTGGCCTTGGTCTTTTACCATCAGACAACTGTTATGTGTGCAGGTGAAATAACACCAGCATTCCGCATGTAGGTGTGGATATTCGTGCATCCCCACACACATATACATGTGTATATATACATTTTTATATATATATATATATATATATATATATATATATATATATATATATGAACATGGATGTCATCTTAGGTGTAGCTGTGCGTGCATTATGTAACAGTATTATATAGATATATGTGGAGTGTCTACATCACTCTACACATTTATCTCTCTCTCTCTCTCTCTCTCTCTCTCTCTATATATATATATATACATATATATGTGTGTGTGTGTGTGTGTGTGTGTGTGTGTGTGTGTGTGTGTGTGTTCCACATAATGATAGATAGGGTGATCATGTGTGAGGGGTATAGGGAGAGACAGATACATATACATAGCTGTCTATATGCACAGTCATATTTTCCCATATCAGTTCTTTAGGCAGATGAGGCATCAGACATGGGTTCAAGTTAGCTAAGTGTGGGAACTTGCCCAGTGTGACTGTCAGTACTTACAAGGTGACTCCAGGCCAGACCTACCTGCACTCCAGTCTGGGATTTTGTGTGTTGCAGCCAACTGGCTTAACCGTCCAGCTCTTACCTGACATTTTGTCCAAGGGATTTCTTGGCTGTGTGCTGGATGTAATATATGACTCATACCTATCGACTGTACAGATTGCAATAGACTGTACATAATTTTGCATCACATGTATGGTATATTTTAAATAGCATTGTGACTTTCTGGTACCTCAATGACAAATCATTATAGATCAGGAAATGATGACAGACATTTGTGCTACTGACTCCATACACACCAGGAAACACATGCTACTACGTGACCTGTTATTCTCTGAAGTTTCTACATTTCTGTGGCCACCAGTTAAACCTTCTCCTTATATTTGGGCCTTTGTCCTACTACTGTTCATGGGTTGGCCAAGATTTCCTGCTTTAAGTGGTTGTAGGTATGCTGTGACTGGGGTATATTATGTAACATATCACACATAGGGTGAGAGTCTTCACACCTCTGACTGTGCATATTTTGCAGAATTTCCACCATTCCATCCCTATATGTCTGCTATGTTCCTCATATAGTTGTGTTTTTCTGGTAAATGAATTGTTGTCCATACTGGCACAGTTAAGTGATGCCCTTTACATCCTGATGCTACTCTGACTTGTTGCAACCTGCTGTTATACTAGCCACCTTCTCGGTTACTCAGAACATGTATATTGTCTGTAGGTTTGACCCTCTGTCCCTTCATTGTCTCTGGCTTTGTCCAGCTTTCTTGCAGTAACAGATTGTGACATATTGACAGTGTGCGGAACTCGTACTATAGGAGTACCTCCCATGCAAAAGTTGCAGGTGCTGCCAGCATCGAACAATGAACACCATCACACATGCTAATGTACTTAGCCCACTGAGCCACAACAGTCACCAGAGCATTAGTTTTAATTCCACACACTATCAACAGAAGACATATGCACTTTGACCCCTGCATATTGTGGAAAATAGGACATGTAGCCAGGTTGTTTGAGACAGCCCTGGGATTGTGTGGTCTGCTGATTTATCCTTGCAAACATACTCTGTTACTGCAGATGTATGTGAACACTGATGTGTTGGAGGTAGGGGACTTTAGCATTGAGAGTCATGCATCTGTCCTATGACCCCACTGTTTGGCAGTTCCCTTACATACTGCCATGGGTTTTGCTGCCTTGTGGCCTACTGCATATTATGGGGCAGTCACTATTGGACAGAGTACCTGTTGCCCCACACAGATGTTTGTTCTCTGCAAATAGCCCAGTTGTCCACTCTATTCCATTGCATAAATGCAGCAGCCCCATACATATGCTACCATAGTCTAGTGCCCCGTTCATTTGTTGTAAAGGAGAGTTACTTACCTTGTGCATGCAGCAGTTGAGATACCTGTTTTTCATGGCTGACTCTGTCTGACACATGCAGTACACAGCCAATACATGGTAAGGTACAGGGTGTGAGATGCGGCTAGCATCCTTTTTACTATGTATGCAAGTCAGAGTAAGATGTCAGTCCCTAGGACCCTAGGTTGTCAGTGCATGTGCTATGTGTTGCCTCTTTGCCAAGGCCAGGGCATAGTGGGCAAACCTATGTCTGCCTACAGGGACAGCCTCAGGGGATTCCTCCTCCAAGTTTCCCTGTAGGTGTGGCTATGGGGACCTTGGCAGTGGTGGGGGCTGTGCCCCTTCCCTTTGATGATCCTGCTGTAGCTGTTTCCACAGGATCATATTGTGTAACATGGCATATACTGTGAACATCTGTGCACATGTGGCTGGAGAGTACTGCAGAGCTCCACCAGATATATCAAGGCACTAAAACTATGCCTTGAGCAGCCCAAACATACACTGTATGATGTCCCTAGTTTGTGCATGTGCCTCACTATGATGTTCTTTGGTAGGTGTGTGTGTGCATTTCTGATGGGTGTTGTCATCCACAGTTCCAGTGCATAGCCAGCATCTCAAACTAGATGGCTGCATGGGATGTCCCCCCTGGCAAACATCTGGTACAGCTGTGATGCGTGCCAGATATGGGAGTTGTGATAACTGCCAGGTCTGTCAGCATACACATTAACAATGATGCCCTGGGCATTGAACATGACCTGGCAGTTGATGGAGTGATACCTCTTGTGGTTGACGTAGAATCTACTGATGTCACTGGGCGGTGCTTTAATGTGTACATGAGTGCAGTCTATGGCACCCAGTATCAGGTACCCCAACATAGTGTGCTACACAGTAGAAGAGATCCATACTGCTGGCCCTCTCCTCACGGGTGAGGGGTAAAAAATGTGCTCACTGGCATGTGTTTGCATGGCAGCCAAGAACTGTTGGAATATCCTGGATGCTGAAATCTGTGAGACCCCCATTATGTTCCCAGTTGGTTTTTGAAAAGTACCTGTAACTAGTATTCTAAGGGCTACACATACCTTTGTTTCCACTGGGATGGGTTCCTCTCTGTTTGCTCTGGGTCTGAGTTGAGAGCGGCAGAGCTTGGTGAGTTCTTATAGTATGTCCCTGTCCACCCTGTAGACTCTACAGTCTCCAGCTCATGTAGATCCTGGAAGGTTATCCTGGGCCTGAACACTCTTCTCCTTCTCAGTCTAGGCCTTTTATCAGCAGCAGCAGCAGCACTAACCTCAGCATCTAGCACATACAGATATAGCAGAGAAGCAGCAGCCCCTAGAATTCTGTCAGTTAAAATTCCCAAGTCTGTATTCCAATGGTGTAGAGTATGAGGGAAAAATCAGATTGCAGGACGTATGCATACTTTATGTGCAGATGCAGCCTGTGTGATTGACGACCTATGATGCATTCCCCCTGACAGGTATATCATTGAAGGGTTTGAATGGCCCAGTGTAAGTGGAAGAGGGTTATCACTTATTTATACATGACTGGCTTTTACAGACAATTACTTTTTTAACTGACTTCCCTGCTAAGCACAGTGGCATGGAGTGCAAACCCATGCTGCTGGTATAAACATTGATCAGCAGTCAGTAGACACACCCAGATGCGCATGCATGCTAAAACAAGCTAAAATACATGCCCCAAAGTTAAGCGATGCTTAGCAGCACTGGACACCCCCCCCGCTTAGCTGAGCAGTGCACCACGCCAACAGGTACATCTGAGCTCCAATGTGCTTAAACATATAATGACACACCCCTTTTGATGTCAGCTGCCTCTGCTGCAGACACCGGCATGGTGCTTGGGCTGCACAGATTTTATCTGTGGGCACGATAACCCATTTTTGCGATTCAGTAACCCAAGCTCATTTGTATACAGAACTGTGCACACATCATGGATACTTCACTATTCTAAGGCCTGCCCCTTTAGCACCCACAGATATCTATCATTGTACATACTCCAAGCAAGACACTGTAATGCATTTTTGTCGTACATTTATTAGTTTCTGTTGTTATACTTTTAATATTTTTTTTGTGTAATGGCATGTTTGCGCACTGCTGCACTCTGTGCAAAATTCATATGGGTATTAAAAAAAACATATTATTTTGAATTACTTTTTGGACACACAGGACATTGTTTTGCACATATTTGTGCCTACTATACAATTTCTGACCTAAATGGGCATTTACAGTCCCTTTTTAATTTTTATTTTTTTGTACACGGAAATTTTCTGTGTATACTTCGGACACCAACACAAAGAGTCTGCTGGACTGCCTATCTGTTTTCTGGATCACTTCAGCACCCTCATTTGCATGCAATTCACCTGCTTATGAGGTGATTTTCATGCCATGGATGCCTCTGTGTCTGCACACTCATGCACGCCCCTCTGCTCTGTTTACTGGATCGCATGGCTGCTTACTTCTATGTAAGCTCCGTACCACTATGCCTATATGAAAAATCACTCCATGTAGGCTTTAATGAATTCCCCCTATTATGTTCTAATACCAACTCAAGCAAAAAACAGATAAATTCTATCTTATCAATGGAATAAGTGCTATTCACCTGTAGAAACTTCCTTGCTATCTGTATTCCCTCTATATTTGGAATCACAGTGAACAAAGACTAAACGTCTAATGTCACCATGTGTGTAAGTATTCTATTGTCACTTTCTGTAATATTATTGTATAAATCTTGCAAAAATTGTTTAGTGTCACATAATACTACCCCATACTGATCTAAAACAGGTCTCTACTGTTTCTCAATCTATATTGATAGTGGCTCGGTCAGCCACCATCGCCCTGATACTGCATTCCCTGCAATATAGGAATTGGTGGATTCTCAACCGTAAAATATCAGAACAAATCTTTAGTGATTATGCCAACACTCGCACAGTCACTTAATGAAGCTATAATTTCTTGGGACCTCGAGGTACTGTTTTCAATGACTTTGTACATACTATTATCTTGTAACATGAATCTTGTAAGATTAATAAAATGCTGCAAGATAATAGTACATACAAAGTCATTGAAATCAGTACAATAACCTTATGGTTCCAAGAAATTATAGCTTCATTAAGTGACTGTGTGAGTGCTGGCATAATCACTAAAGAATTGTTCCAATATTTTATGGTTGAGAATCCACTAATTTCCATATTGCTGGGAATGCCAAAAATTCATAAGGACCCACTGACACCCCCATTTAGACCTATAATATCAGGGGAGGATGACTCGCTGTGATTTTGGCCTCAGCATAATCTTGGAGTTAAGGGGCATACCATAAAAATATGTATAGATTAACAACCTCGTCAGTGAATACATAGATGATAGAGACCACTGTCACTCCTAGTAGTGACAGAGATGCACATTGTCACCATCATACCTCTCAACCTCTCACAGAAAAAAATCTGGACAAAGCCAGAAATAATGGAGGTGGGGGCAAAGGCGTAAAAATAGGAACAGATTTTAAATATTTCTCCTATAAACTTAGAAAGTTGTAACAGTAACAGCTTTTGTGTTATCATGTATTTTCTTAAGGATATGAAGACTGAAACTCAACAATCTATCATATTTGGTATTATTTAGTTACTTCAATCCTCAATGATTTGACAGGAAAGTTTAAATTTTATATGCAACATCATAAAAATATGAGGCAAAAATCTGGAAAGTTGAGAGTTATGGTCACCATCAGCAGTGGGAAGTCATCTTTCTCTACCTAAAATACAAAGGCATCCACATGACTGAAATACTAAACCACTACTATGTGGAAAGAGGCATCGTGAAGGACCAGAATGAGATACTTTGCCTTTATAAACAGGCCCACTGATTACCTATCCATGTGGATACCATGATATGTGTGTCATTGAGAATATTAGCAACAGGGATCTTTCAATGACCAACATAATGACCCTGTGTCTCTCCCTCAGGCATATTCCTCAAGGATGCCTCAAAATCTCCTCAATGTCCTGCAATAGGATTGGGGGGTGCATATGTGGTTTGTATGTGTCATACAGGAGAGAGGTGACTCCATGTGCACTTTTATGGCATAGCCCAATTTCCTGAGACCCTGATAGTTATTTAATAAATCCACATTGTATTAGGTGCCCCACCTGGTGAGCAGGAGGAATAGTATTACTCCAGCAACAGTTTTGTTATTTGTAATGGACAGAGTATAATACATGGTGTCAGTAAACTAAGGCAGTGTCTACAGTTCTCACATGTGCAGCTTATACAAACAGTTTGTGTGTGATGTTTCTCCACAAAGCCATTTTATTGGTAAGACTGGATAAACCCTAGAGTCTTGGCTAAAGACGTTGATAAGAAACAAATAGACCATGGCAGAGAATGTATATAATAGTGCGTTATCACAGCCAAGAGTCATTGCTGAACATGTGCTTGTTCTACTAAAGGCCTGTTTTCCTTGCCGGATGTTTTTGGTGGTGAACTGCAGTATTATCCTGAAACATACAAGAAAATATTTGCAGGATGTGCAGGGTTAAACAACATGTTGATATCCAAACAACTACTGAATTATCCCTATCAGCATCCATGCAATTTGTACTTACAGTACTCATATAGTATACTACAAACCTGACAGAGGTAACCTGCCAATACTAGACATTGTAGCATGTCTGCAAGAGCTGTGAGTTTACTTATCAGCAAGCAGTATACCTCCTAACAATTGCATATCAGCATTGGCTGGGACACATGTTTTCCTCAGTCTATGGTTTGGTGTAAGTTAATCTCCACAGTATACTTGGCCATAAACCTCAGAAATGTATTCAGTACACCTACCACTTCACCCCCACATTCCCTGCTGTAGCAGTGCACCCTACCCTTGTAAACAACCCCTCTGCACAGCTGCACCATGGTTAACATTTACACCCTTTGCCTTATCCACTTAAAGTAGTTCACTGTCATGTATGTCCTCCAACACACAAGTAAACTGCAGGAAATCACCAGAAAAAAAATACCATTCCCCATTCACCTATCTCTTTTAAACTATACAGCACTTATAGGAATCATTGTAAACATTTTACAGTTCACTTCTATAGCTTACTATCTAGCAATCTTCCATACTATGATGAGACCAGCCATGGTTCTATATTCCAAGATCAAAGCTTTACTTAATTGAATAAGTAAAGCTAGAACTTGTAATATTGAAACCATAAATTGTTGAACAGCCTATTTAACCCAGGGAAACACTTCCCTTGGCTGTTCTCTGGAGTATGCCTGTTTCTCCAATTTGGAGTGATCTCAGAGTTTGTATATTTAGGTAGGGTGTGTAGGGGTGAAGCAACCCACTTGATCTTGGATGTAAAGTTTTTCTTTTTGATTTGGCCAAGGGAAGTGTTTCCCTTGGTTGAGTTGGCTGTTCGACAATTTTAGCTGTCGATATTACAAGATCAAGCTTTAGTTATTCGATGAACTAAAGCTTCCATCTTGTAATATAGATGCCCAGCCATGACCCATGACCATAGATTCCAAGGGCACTGATGGTGGCAGAACTCCAAGATGCTGCCCTAAAGAAATAAGCTCTTTTTCACTTTGTATACAAAGACCCTCCAGGAGTACCTTGACTGGGCACTCACTGAGGTCACCAGTATAATGTGGATGCTTGGTACAATCTTGTCAAGGAGGAAACTGATGCAACTGACATAATCTCTTCTGGGTAGCAATGAGAGCAGCACTTCAGGGGTCTATAGAGATGCATCATGACCTTCCTCTTCAACATCATACAATAAGAAAATAAATGTCATAGAAACAACCTTTAAGATTTAAGTTAAAAATGTTCAGCTGATCACTGTCTCTTTATTTTTCTTATAGTTAAAGGTGCCCTTAGTTGACATTTAATTGGTGTGGTGTATTTCTTGTTCTTGTTTTTCAGCTCAAGAGTAAACATTGCATCATGCTCTTCTCCACCAAAGAACAAAGCACAATGGGACATCTGTCCAGGTACAGAGATCATAGTGATCTACTGGCAGGTTATTTGTTATAAATGTATACTACAGCAGCTTAGTTGTAACCACTAGTTTGTATAAGAGTTAATGAGCTATACTGTGTTTGTTTACACAGTATCATAAAGTCTGTAAATATGTGATGATTTGCACATCTACATGCAAAATCAATATGTTTACGGTATAAGCACAGCATTTATTTTCAGATAGTTGACCAGTTTTGTCTGATTGGATAGAATATGCACTGCCTCATGGTTCCTGACATGCAGAGTGGTTGCCATATCCTTGCACTGTGAACACTTGCCAAAGCCAGCTCTGCATAGGCTATATGCAGGCTGATTTTTGCAGACATAGGAGGTATTACAGTGGGTGGTCCACAATGAAGGTGTTTAGGTGGGTCCATATTGGGTGGCAGGCTGAGTGTTTGTGGTAGAAGGATGTTGAGGTGGTGATCCATGGAGGATACAGGTTAGGGGGGTTTGAGGGGGGCATTGGACTGGTGGACTTTAGTATCATACTGCCTGTGCCTCAGTCTACCATATGATGTTATCGGTGATACTGTTGCCTGAAATGCCCCTGGCAATTGTGCTATATGCATGTTCTAGTGCATACCAAAGTATCTTGCTGTCTTTGACAAGCACCTGCTTACACTTGTTTCTGTGGGACATGGTTGCTTCTCTGCTTGTGGTATGGCACAGTGTCTTCACCGAGATATTGAGTTGCATAAGAGATACCACTATTCAAATCCACATGGTATGTCTTTAACCGTGATTCTTGCATAATGTCCTCAGAGTCAGAACCCCCACATGTCCAGGATGTATCATGTCAAACATCCCGATCCTACTGCTGTAGCCTCAGTCTACTAGCTGCAAACCTGGTCATGGGAACAGTGACACTGCACAGCTGCATGCACATTATACAATAGGGATATTTCTGTTTATGTACCTAAGCAGAACTGCCAGACCTAGCATATTATCACAGCATAACTAACAGCTGAGTAGCACACCAGTAGTTAGCAATATGAATGGTCATTGGAAACATTCATAGTAATAGTAGTGCCTTTTATTTCTGTATTTACTGCTCCCTCTCCTTGTTGTTATCATTTGGTTTATATCTGTTTAACATTCATCATTTTATTTCTATAAAGTTATATTAATACATTCTGTGGCATCTGCATGGCTACGACAGTGGTGAGGCACCAGTTTCCATCCTGTCATCAGCCTTGGCCTTCTCCCACCAGTACATCCAACTGTTTCCAGGATTTCCATCCCTTTCAGGTGCAGTGTGGTGGTCCTGTTGGTATTGCCAGTGGCCTCTGGCAGTTACTCATCAGAGAGGAGTGCTGTTGCTCTATCTGATGACACCCCCAGTTCTCACAATTTGTCACACTCTTGGATTTGATAGGTGTGGTCAGGAAGATGAGGGACCAGTGGATAGATACCTGAATTGATTGCCTGGATGGCATCCTCATGCAATTTAATGAGATGCACCACTCCCTTACACTTCTATTACCCAAGGAAGGGCTCAGTTGGAGGCTAATCAGAGTGCTGATTATTCTCGAGCTTAGAACAGGAATATGGTGTCTGGAGAAGGATACATACCTTATCCACCATTCTAGTGTTCCCCTTCCTTTGATGTCACTCCACTTCTCCTCATATTGTCTGATCTCTTCCCATTGACACTGGTCCTCACTCTTTCATTTTTTTTACTTCATCCAAAATCCATCTCCATTATCTATTAATTAATTGTTCCAGTCCAAAGTTTATCACTAATGCCAAGAGCTACAGTGATAATAATATATACTGCCTACTCTTTGCTTGCTTTCCTTGTTTTTTAGCTTTATTTGTAATAGTGTATCATAAACACTATTCCAACTCTTTAGTTAATTACAATATTCAAATAATGCATTTTGCTTATAATACTCTATTATTTACATATTGCATTATGGTAGGTAAAAACAAAAAAAAAAAAAAAATAAAGTAACACAACGAGTCAGGTTTCCAAAGGATTCACTGAAGGTGAAAGACAAGTTTAATAGAACATAATAAATTGAATGCTTTCATCCTTAACTAACCAGGACTTCAAGTTGTCTATGTAACACTTCACCTTGTTGGTTAGTACATTATTGTAGGTAGCACAACCCTTGACCTATATTTCCCTAGTGCTTCTTTCAATTTCTTTTCCATATTAATTGCCACAACATTCATTATCCTTGTACATACAAATGTGCTAATCAGGCATCTTTGACAGATAACATTTTTGATTCTTATTTGCTCATTCATACATTTCTTTATATCTTTACCATTTGCTTTAGCCACTTACAAAAGAAATTATAGCGATTATCATATTTTGCAAGCAAGAAAGGAAAACATCAACATTCACTACTACACTTGCTTAGATATGCAGGTCTCAAATGATCAGTAAGATTTGGCAGGTTTATCCTTTGGTGTTTTGTATCAATCTCAATTCTCATCAACTACTTAAGATAAAGAGTGTTTGTATCGATCTCTAAGGAGTCAATGACATGTTAGGAAGTCCTTGACTATATCAGCTTAATACTTGGAATCGGCTAGATTTATTTTGATGCCGATTATGTTTACAAATAATATTAATTTATTTATGGAAGTATGGATGTGCTTATGCATTTATTAATTTGTTTCTGTACCATGCTGATCACACTAGACCATTTGCAGGCACAGCCTGTGTGCAGAAATTCACAAAGAAATAAAACAGAACTAAAAATTCACAAACATGAAATAGTTAAAGAAGGTAGAGACTCCTGCAAACAACTGAAACAGAAACTATTATTAGCAGAGTAGAAAAACAAGAAAATAAAATCATGATTTTCTTTAGTTTTCTTTGATTAATTATCATCCAGGACTTCCAGCTTCTTTCTTTCTCTGTGAATCTCACCCTAATAGAGTCTCTTTCTTTTTCTACATTACCTAACATATCAGCATCTTCTTTTCCGTGATTTAACATTTCAAATTTATTGTGAGTCACTGCATTGTTCTGTTTATTAATGTCTGCCCTATTTTTCATTCCTTGAGTGTTTGTTTTCATTATCTGCAAACATTTCTATTTCAGAATCTTTATGTTCTACTTCCAACAGCACAACTGTTTTTCTATATCAATTTATTCAATTTCAGTGTTACACTTTCAGCCTGTTTGAGTTTTACAACTAAACCATGTTACTTGACTTTAAGTAAGATTATTTTCAAAGCTTTTTCTCTCTACATTGTGAACATTACTTTTATCAGAGTTATTAACCAAGTACTTATCTAAACTAGAAAAGTAGCATGTTTTCAATGGTGCCTAGCAGTATAGTCTTTCTCATTCCATGAAGATTTATACCAATTAGGATGTGGTGTAATATTTTTAATGTAACTCTATCGCCTATAGTGAAAAACCATACATTTTGTTGAGTTTTTTTTTCTTTTAACTATATGAAGAGTTTGCCAAATAATACTAGAATTCTCTGACAGCTCTTTTTATCATCTATCACATCCACTCCACTTTGCACCAAAAGTGTTATTTTTTGTAAGTATTTAACATTTTCAAGAGCATACACCACACAATAAAATTTATTTCCTTTTTCTTACATAAGAATGTCTCAAAAATTAGTTTACTAAAACATTCTAACACAATATGTATAGAGTATTGTATTTCTGTTTTAGAACCTAGTAGCATAACAACATTGCCCTAGATATGAGCTATTACTGTATTACCTCTTGTTATTACTTCTTGCTGACTTTTGTACATATATATTGTGGAACCTTTCTCCCTAGGCCTCCATTGAAAAAGGGCTCATCTTGGCTCAATGTACTTTCCCGGTTAACAAACTGCAAATAAATAAATAAAATCAATATTTTAATGATTGTATTTCTTTTTAGTTTCGTTGTTATAGATATAGTGGGTCTCATCTTTTTTATTTTGCAGTATAATTGTGTACCAGTGAGTCGCAGTCACCGCCATAAATTATTTTTTTATCGGCAACTAAACTGTTTCTATTTCTCTAATTTGCTGCTGCTTGCCAGTTCTATTATGTTTGTATTTTTCCCCAAGCACAGTTGCTTTATTTTCCTGTGTATAGGATATCAAAATTATAATATTGCCAAAACCAGATGCATTATCAGTTACGCCATCATTTAACTACACCCCCTACAGTAATGTCACATCATGATTGGATGCTTTCTCTTTCAATTTTGCAGTATAATTGTGTACCAGTGAGTCGCAGCACCACCATAAATTATTTTTTTATCGGCAACTAAACTGTTTTTATTTCTCTAATTTGCTGCTGCTTGCCAGTTCTATTATGTTTGTACTTTTCCCCAAGCACAGTTGCTTTATTTTCCTGTGTATAGGATATCAAAATTATAATATTGCCAAAACCAGATGCATTATCAGTTACGCCATCATTTAACTACACCCCCTACAGTAATGTCACATCATGATTGGATGCTTTCTCTTTCAAAAAAAGTAAACAGACTGGAATAGCAGTATACATGTTACCAGATTATATAGCAATAATATGCATTGTTTTTTTTCCTTTTTTGATATATATTCAAACCTGATAGCAAACATTTTCTCCTTCCTATGTCTTTACTCCACCATATTTTATACAGGCACTACATTTTCCCCCACTGAAAAGGGGTAAGGTTATTTCCCATGTGCCCCGAATAAATTTCCACTATTTAGGTCTCTCCTGGAAATACGCCATACTCTTGATGTTTCAAACAGAGTCAACGAAACATACATAAATAAAATAAGCTAAATAAATATGGTATTGCAAATATATTGCATTATTGAATGCATTCAAAAATATTATGAGTACATTCAAAAAGGAGAAAACATAGGGCTGGATGGGGTATTATTACAACCCTTATAATTTGTAATATAAAATAAACTAAATATGCAGAATAAAAATTCCATAAAAAGTATTTAACTAAATCTAAAATAAAGACTTAACATTTGTCATTAATTTGATAAATTAGGTATATCGATCTTTCATATTGTGACTGACTAGCAAACTTCTTCTATGATTTCTGCAGACAAAGAAGACTTACTTAACAAAGTAGAATCTATAAATATAGAACCAAATGCAATATTTGGTGAGCAACTTCAACAATATATCCACAAGCTGTCTAACCTATGCCACAAATAAAAACACTGATAATGGTTCTTTGATGTTATCAATACATACACTACAGAAAAAATCTGTACCTACCTTTATCAGAAACTCAAATCTTCTGGACCTGTTTTGTGCCTATAGTTATCCCCCTACCTGTCAAATGTGATCATTATACACAAACAGCCTTCTTCAAAATATCTCTGGCAATGCTACCCACAAATCTGGTTGTCTTCAGAGACGTTTCCAAGGTAAACATCATAGTCATGACTTCTGATCTTAGAAAATGTAAAAGTTCCCTAACATCTGACAACCTTGTAGCGAAAATGGCTGCATTTACCATTCCTTTTTGCCACCATGTAAAGTCATGCATTGAGCCTTCATTCATCAAAAACATAATGTCAAATTCAGAAACAACACCTGTGACTGAATCTCAGCATTAACAACTCTACAACAGGAGGAAACAAATCTCCTGCCTCAGAAAATAAGCTCAGATTCCCAACACAAAAAGTATCCACAAAAATAAATAAATAAATAACTTAATTAACTTATTAATTAGGCAATAGAGCAAAGTAACAAAATCAGCAAGGATGAGTATACGTTCACTATTGCTACCATCTCAAGAGCCACCCAGTGATCATTCTTTACTTATGTCAGAAATCTCAAGAATCACCCTCAGGATTGATCTGGGTTGATATCATTATTGCTTGAAATATTTGTATCCCCCACCATGCCCCAAGATTCTCACTATACCTTTCTAAACATACTGGAAAATATTAATATACAACCAAACACCCTAATACTGGGTGATTTCAACTACCCTGCCATTAACTGGGAAAACTACTCATGTACCAACACCTTTGCCCAATGGTTTTTGGAATTCATAAATTCCAATGCCCTGGGTTAACTAATCCATAGTCCCACCAGGGGCTCCAATATCCTAGACCTGGTCATTACCAACATGGGAAATCGATGCTCCACACCTATGGTCACCCCCTCGTTGGTCAGGTCAGACCATAAGCTAATCACCCTTAACATCCACATCCCACCCCCACACCCCAGTAAGGAAACCTCCATAAAAACTTCTCCAAAGCCAACTTCATGCTACTCAAGTCAGAAGTTACAAACTTCATGACACCCATGCAGACGGGAACTGAAAGTTTGACTGCTAAGTCCTACACTAAGGCACTGTATGAGCACATCCACTCATGCATGAATCATGCCATCCGAAATAGAACCAAGATGCTCTCTTCCAAAAAAAGGAAGCCAATCTGGTGGTCCCCTGCCATAAACAAACTTTACAACAAAAGGAAGAAACTGTTGCAGAAAAGAGGAAAATCCCAGGATGCAAAAAACTCCCTCACCAGCCTCAGTAAGAAGCTGAGATCCCTCATAATATCCTCCAGTGCTAGTTATGAAAATAAAATTGCCAAAGATTCCAAAGACAACCACAAGGCATTCTATAACTATGTCAAGAATCTAAATGGCAATGCTCAGATTTGCTCTGAGCTACAACAGAATGGCATTAAATATACTGATCCCAAAGATATTGCCAATATCCTGGCAGATCGATTCAGTGTCAACTTCACCCCCCCCCCCTCACCCCCTAAAATGGCCCATCTCAATACCGGAAGATTGCCAAATTCCAGTAATAACAGCCACACAGGTAAAAAAGACACTCTCCAAAGCTAAGAATACAGCATCCATGGGACAAGATGACATCCCGGGCTGTGTACTACATGAACTACAAAATGAACTGGCACCTCACCTAAGTGTCATGTTTAATAATACCCTCACCTCAGGCTTCATGCCCACGAAATGGCACACAGCTACAGTTATCCCACTCCACAAGGGGGGATCCACCTTGGATCTGGGGAACTACTGCCCCATCAGTCTGACGAGCCTGATTTGCAAGGCCATGGAGCGTATTATCATGGAACTTATAAACAAAGATATTGGCAACCTTAAAACACTGGATCCCACCCAGTTTGGGTTTGTGAAGGGCCGATCTTTTCTCCTGAACCTGACTGACTTCTTCAAATCAGTCTCCAGAGCAGTGGACGAGGGTATGGCAGTCCACACAGCCTATCTGGACCTCGCCAAGACCTTTAACACCATCCCCCACTCTGGAATCATAGATAAAATTACTAAGCTGGGCATTAATCCCTATGTCACTGAATGGGTTGCAAACTGGCTTACTGAGAGAACCCACACTGTAAAAGTAGCTGACTCCAACTCCAGCTCCAGACAAGTGACAAGTGGAGTACCTCAGGGTTCAGTCCTGGGACCTCTCTTGTTTGGCATCTACTTCTCTGAAGTACAGGCCAACACTAAGGGACTCTGGCTAGCAAAGTTTGTAGATGACTGCAAACTGGGAGCCATTACTGAATCCCCAAATGATGTCACTACTCTACAAAAGGGCCTTACAGAAACAGATGCTTGGTGCCAGAGCCATGGGATCAAGCTCAATGGCAAGAAATGTATAGTTATCCCCTTTGGGAAAAAACATGTACCCGTGAATTACCACATAGGTGGCAGTACACTAAACACCGAAAGTGTGATAAGAGACTTGGGGACACAGCTGGACAGTGGTCTCACCTTCAATAACCACATCGCCACAACAGTCAAGAAATCCTTCTATGTGGCATACCTCATCACTAAGGGCTTTTCATCCAGAAAAAAGGAGGTCATTGTCCCACTGTACTCATCCCTCATTAGACCCATTATAGAATACAATGCTCCATTTGGTATGTACCTCTCAAGATATCTGCAACAACTGGAAAGGCTGCAGAAATACCTCACTAAAAGAATCACAGGTCTAAAGCAGATGCCCTATGCTGGCTGCCTTAAAAAACTCCAGCTATACTCTGTTGCATATCGTCCAATCCGAGGCAATCTCTGCTTATCATACAAGGCCATGTCAAACTCTGAGCTGTTGGACATGCTACACTTAGAGAAATCCCAATCCCTCAAAGCCACATGCTCCAGGGATCTAAACCTTGTCATCACAATAAACAAAACATGCTGGAGGGATAGGTTCCTGACCCAGAGACTCCCCAGACTCTGGAATAGACTTCCCAAACATATCAAGCAGAGCACCTCTTTGGCCATCTTCAAAAGGAACCTTGATGACTGGATGGGAGAAAGGAAATTCACCCCAGGGATCATGTCAGTCACCCTGCTAGACAGGATTCCAGGGAAGTAAATAGTGTGGGAAGAAATACCCAGGGAATTGTTATGGCTAGGCTTGTATAGACCCTAGGTCTGATAACCTAGTGCAAACCTATGAACCTATGAACCTATGTATGTTCGTATTCTGTATATACATATATATATATATATATATATATATATATACATATATATATATATATATATATATATATATATATATATATATATATATGTATATATATATATATATATATATATGTCTGTATGTATGTATCAGATGTTAATGCCTACTCAGAGTCAGACCCATAGGTTATCAACAACATAATAAGTGATAAATTCATCTCAGACTTCACTCTTCTGTTCCCTTCAGGCCAACACTAAGGGACTCTGCCTAACAAAGTTTGCAGATGACTGCAAACTGGGAGCCATTACTGAATCCGCAAATGATGTCACTACTCTACAAAAGGGCCTTACAGAAACAGATGCTTGGTGCCAGAGCCATGGGATCAAGCTCAATGGCAAGAAATGTATAGTTATCCCCTTTGGGAAAAAACATGTACCCGTGAATTACCACATAGGTGGCAGTACACTAAACACCGAAAGTGTGATAAGAGACTTAGGGACACAGCTGGACAGTGGTCTCACCTTCAATAACCACATCGCCACAACAGTCAGGAAATCCTTCTATGTGGCATACCTCATCACTAAGGGCTTTTCATCCAGAAAAAAGGAGGTCATTGTCCCACTGTACTCATCCCTCATTAGACCCATTATAGAATACAATGCTCCATTTGGTATGTACCTCTCAAGATATCTGCAACAACTGGAAAGGCTGCAGAAATACCTCACTAAAAGAATCACAGGTCTAAAGCAGATGCCCTATGCTGGCTGCCTTAAAAAACTCCAGCTATACTCTGTTGCATATCGTCCAATCCGAGGCAATCTCTGCTTATCATACAAGGCCATGTCAAACTCAGAGCTGTTGGACATGCTACACTTAGAGAAATCCCAATCCCTCAAAGCCACATGCTCCAGGGATCTAAACCTTGTCATCACAATAAACAAAACATGCTGGAGGGATAGGTTCCTGACCCAGAGACTCCCCAGACTCTGGAATAGACTTCCCAAACATGTCAAACAGAGCACCTCTTTGGCCATCTTCAAAAGGAACCTTGATGACTGGATGGGAGAAAGGAAATTCACCCCAGGGATCATGTCAGTCACCCTGCTAGACAGGATTCCAGGGAAGTAAATAGTGTGGGAAGAAATACCCAGGGAATAGTTATGGCGAGGCTTGTATAGACCCTAGGTCTGATAACCTAGTACCAACCTTTGAACCTATGAACCTATGCATGTTCGTATTCTGTATATACATGCATATATATATATATATATATATATATATATATATATATATATATATATATGTCTGTATGTATGTATCAGATGTTAATGCCTACTCAGAGTCAGACCCATAGGTTATCAACAACATAATTAGTGGTAAATTCATCTCAGACTTCACTCTTCTGTTCCCTTCCTTCTGTACTCTTCAAGCTTTCTTGCCATATCATCAAACTAGCCGTGTCTATGTTATTTTGTCGATTGGCTATTCAGCAAATAGCATCAACTCTATATGTATGTAATAGCCACTACTATTAAAGTCTTTGTTAAAAGAAAATTCTTATTTTTGTTTGCTGACTCAGTATGCAAATGTTTTAATTATAACTTCCTGATCACTTTTTTATAACAAGAATTATGTTGCTGTTGTACTTCCCTTTAAAAGACTGCAGGCATTTGGTATATGTACATGAAGTTGCACCTGCATATTCTATATCACTAAGTACTACCAAGAAAAACATTATATCAGCAAACTTGCTGCAATGTTCATAGACTATCTTGAATAAAAGATTTTATTAAAACATAACAGCACACCTTCCCCTTAACAACTTTGAAAGAGTGAAGTAGTTTCTCTAAACATATTGAACTATATATACATTTGGTCTTGTGTTACTTATTACAACTAAAAATATCATAATTTTATAGTTTTGTATTGCACAATGAATTGAAAAGATGATTAAGAGCAGAGTCATTGCTTTTTATTTATTTTTTCTGCCTATAAAGGATTGAGGGGCCTAATCCAGGGTGAAGGTCTGTTTGATTTGAAGGGTGGGAAATTATTTCAGAGGTAGGGTCATACCAGCCTGGCCTACATGATCAGATAGCTCTTCCATGTCTCTTTTCATGTAGTCCAGGGAGGTACATCTCAGGTCATTCACACCAACATGAACAATGACAGAGTCATATTTGTCCTTGTTCTGGAGTGACCTGAGTGCTTGTGTTATGTGGCGGATTCTGGCTCCAGACAGGCAGATAACAGTAACCTTCTGCTTGTCCTACCTAGTGAGTGGGACATCAGTGTGCCTGACTATAGAGTCACCTATTACTAGTGTGTTAGGTATGCTATTTCGCTTTAAGGGCTGTGATTGTGCGCCACACTGATTTTGTGTTTTATGTGTTGTGTGGTTTGTGACGGGAGGTGCAGGTTGTTTGGATGTCTGCTTTGCAGGTCTCTGTTGCTTTTGTGGGTTTTTATTTAGAGCCTCCGTGTATGATTTTGTGTATTTATGTGTATTTTTTGCCAGTGCTGTTTTAGTAGGTCTGTGTGCAGCTGGAGGTGTGGTGTAAGTGTTAACCTTCTCCTCTTGAATATCTGTTTCAGTCATGGGTGGAGACAGCTTAGCTTCCATTTTAGCTGTGTAATTGCATCTCTTACATATGTTAGTGTTTTGTGGTAGGAGGAGAGGGTTGTTTATGTACAAGAGGCAGTTGTAACATTGTCTCAGGATACCCAGATTCACCAGATGGACTGGAGAGTACACCTGAAATTGCCCTTTGGTCATGCCTGAATAGTTGGGTGAGCTGCTTAGTCGCTTGGTTGGTGAGGGGTGAATAAAGAGCCTTGCCCTGCTGGGCAATCAGTGCCAGGGTATATTAGTGCTTGCTATTAAGTCTGAGCAAGTGCTGGGCTGTAGGATGCTTTTTGAGTGCTTAGTTTGAGAGTTAGACTAGTTTGAAGGGAAAAACTGAAAAGGAAACTTAGTGGAGCCGGGGAATAATTTAACCGCAGCTAACCGGCACTGCCCGGTGCGCAAAACTGTGCAAACAAGGTTTTTATAGTAGGGAAATGAAAGAGATAGAAATTAGCCCAAAATGGTCAATAATCTACTAACTTCTGGGCTGGAACCACTCCTCCAGGGACAGATAGGTTGTTCAAAGCTCCCCTCTCTCACAGGTGAACAGAGGAACTTCCTTCTATCCAAGTAAGGTATGGGCAACTCAGAAACTAGTATCACAGCCCTGAATTCAGCACTATCCTGTAAACTGGACTATGCTAGGTTAGAAAAGCTGGAAACAAGGAATTATTTATTTATTTATTTTTTTGAAAAGATAAGGCAAAAACAGTAAAAAAATACGCTTAAAACAGCTTTAAATGACTACAAATGATCAGAACAGGCTATCGCACTTTAGTGTGTAGCCTATAACAGTTAAAAAAATTATTTAAACAAAAAACTTTTTAAAAGTGCAGGCAGTCAAATAAGTACAATATGTGAAAAAAACAAGCTTTTAAATCACAATAAACACTGGAAAAATCTGTGTTTAGGCAGAAAACAGTTAAGTACAGCAAGAAAGTACAGAAAACTGATAATCACTTCAAAGTCTCTCTTCCAAGCTAGAAGGCTTGTATCAGCTTAAGGCTTTCTAGTGCTACCCAGTGGGTTAGTTACAGGAAAGATGGGAAACAAGTGCAGATGTGGTCTTTTAAACCAGAAAGTTGAAAGAGATGGACAAACTGTCTAAATGGTCAATAAACTACAATTTCTGGGCCAAGAACAGCAATTATTGTACCGATGAGCCCATGAAAAGAGCAAAACGTGTCATGTCTACAGCTAGTGATGTTTAACTTATTTTACTAAAGATATCAAAATAGGGGAAAATAAGTATGCACTTAGAAGCCATAGAGCTGGAACAAGTCATCTGCAAATTTCCAATGGACCTCCTTTAATATAGGTTTAATTTAATGCACAGTAAAGAGTTTGGTTTGACTGGGTCATTGTTGTTTTTGCCTATTTGGATTTTCCTTGTGACTTTTTCCTTATTTTATTTTTTGTTTGTTTCTTATTATGAAACTTTGCAACTGCCATTAAACTTAAGAGCATCCAACCTTTTATTAACTGGGTGTTTTTAAAGACTGGTCAGACTATCCAATTATGCAGTAGTGACAAGCCTATATAAAATAAAAAGCATAGGTTGTCCACAGTTAGTGAGGTTTGGATTTATTACTCTGGTTTGTCTGGGTCTTTTTCTTGTTTGTTGTTTCTTTCATAGTATTCTTAAATTGGATCAGCATTATGTGCTTTTATCTAGTATGACCTCTTTATTAACTATATCATGTTAGAATCTTTATGTTTGGTTTAATATTAACAACACACATGTTAGATATCCAAATGGTTGACTTATGCAGTCATAATTTTATTTTGGTTTTAAATAATAGGTTTACTCAAACATTATGATTATTGTTTTAAGACTGGCTTACAACACCTGATAAGATCAATAACTTTTGTACATGATCCCCCAAACACATACACACACACCATTTCAAGGATTTGACTGATGGTTTCCCTTCTTGTACCCAATTGGCTATGCTTGTTTCTTTCATGGTGAAGGCCATATATTCCCAGGCTAAGCAAGGGCCTTATGGGCATTAGTTCCTTCTAGGAAGACTAATCCTCCCATTTGACCCCCTGCCAATGGTGACAGTCAGGCAGGGAGCTGGCAGCCTTTAGGTTCTGAAGAACAGCCTACCCATTCAACCATGAGTGACTTGCTGACCCACAAATGTGGTCTGGTAAAGAGGAGGAAGGTATGCAAGCTCCAACTCTCATCTCTCCCTTTTCCAAAACAGAGCTCCACAATGACAGTATGAGCTAATCCAGCCATTACATCTGGATGATACATGATGCAAAAAGCCACTTCCACCTATTACCAGTGGTATTGGCCTGGTGGTCTCTTTTACCAGGAGGGTGAAAGAACAACTGTTAAAAAAACAAAATCATTTCTGCAATCAAGAACCTCAGGCAATTAAGCAACTGACTCCTCGTGGGTTTTCATTTTCTGAACTGTACTTTGCGCTTCATCCCGCTATACCACAGGTGATTTTCTATGTATGTGTATGTGTGTGTGTGTGTGTGTGTGTGTGTGTGCGTGTGTGTGCGTGTGTGTGCGTGTGTGTGTGTGTGTGTGTGTGTGTGTGTGTGTGTGTGTGTGTGTGTGTGTGTGTATGTGTGTATATGTGTGTGCTGAAAATGTATTTGTGAGCTTTGTTTGTTTTAATTGTGTTAAAATGTATTATCAGTGTACCCTGCTGAAATGAAGAGAAATGTACATGCATTATGGTAACCAAATTAAATGTACATGCTTTAATAGAGGACACCGTCTCAGCAAAGGTTAACCAGCTGGCTTATTTTAAGAAAAATAAGTGAAATTTAACTTGTTTATGTAAAATTGTTAAATCATCAAAAGGCAACCCACAGTGTTGAGTAGGACTGGAGATGCTGGGTCTGGGACAGAGCCTTTGTTCATTAGCTCGGTGAAAAGAGGGGGGGCCTCCAGGCATTGCCATAGAAGCTCTTAATGTGTATTGTAGAAGTTGGCTAAAGTCCTGTCTCAAACTTTAAAATGAGATATTGTGGGAACCTAGAGTCAGGTGACTAGATGAGGTCATTCTGCAAATCATCCTGGATATTATAATTATGACGTGTGTGCAAAATAAGCCCATCAGCTGTTATTACATGCTATTTAAATCAGTTTCTGATGATGTTAATTAAATTCTGAAGAAGCCTTCGGGTGAAAGCGCTTACTACTATATAGCAATAAACAGTTTTTATACTTCATTATTTCGTATTGATTTGTGAGACTATTTAGTGCCTTTCGTCACAGGATACTAATGCCATTTGGTTCCTGTGCATGCGTTGGAATATAGACTTGCCCCGGGATTCATGAACCTTGCGCCAGGTGCACGCATAGCGTAGGCGTTATAACACCAAATATGGCCACCGAGCGATACAGGTACGACTCAATTCCACGTGCACTACTGGCGTACGCCAGATCTGCGCAGCCCCCGGTGTAGGTATGCTAAACACCCTATGTGCGGTGTGTCACCATGCAAATGAAGGCATATAGCAATTCACGAAGTGGTGCAGGCGTAGCATAAGCCCACGGCAATGTAAACCAAAAAAAAACGGTTTACATTTCCACAAACATAACATCGGAGTAATGGAAGAGTGTCAGACCCAGGTATCACACAGTTAACATATGCCAATGGCAAAATACACAGACAATGTCAAAAGAAAACATGCACAACACGTAAATAACAACTTAAATGGCATGTCCACAGCAATTCACATCAGAACCCCAGGACATGTTTGCGGAAGGTGCAACACAATGAAATAATATAACAATGTTATAAAACAGCAGCGTAATACACAGCAGGTCCATATTATAATACACCATGGTATGCATGGAACGCCACAACCACGGTGCAAGGGTTGCCAAGGACTCGCGGCAGTGTTCGGCGTGGTAACTATGAATTAGTAGTCAATGCCATGCAAATGAGGCAGATAATACTGAATCGCAAATCCCCCGTCGGCGTAAGGCTGTACCAAATGGTGCAGCGGTAATACACTGAGGAGTGGCTCAGAGGGAACACATGTCATCTGCCGAGGGGTGTGCCACCATAGCAGGAAACACATTGGAGCACAGCAAACCTGGGCTGTACATCGCAAATCACAGCTGCAGGACTGGGGTGTGGGGTAATAGTTCAGCTGAGAGCGCACAATGCGCGCAGAAGTGCATGTGTACGAGGATGACTACGTTCCCTTAACCTAGTCATGTGATGCTCGCCCCGCAAACATCGGAAACAGGAAGGTGATGTTAAGAATATGAGGAAATGCGGAAGAAGTGTAATAGGAGTACTAATGAGCAATCAACACTAATCAACCCACGAAGGCCAATCGGCGGCAGCTGACAACTCTGCATGCAGAAACCTGCAAAACAAGATAGGGGAGGCATATCAATGCAAAGGAAGTAGGGGTGGTAGCAAATTGCAAAGATAGAAGACCTGACACAGCAGAGCAAAGCAGACAGGCAACACACAAAACGCATGATATGCCATGTCCCAGAAAGTACAAATGACAGTGCTCTGCAGGATGCATGCCAGAAAATAGTAGGTGCAACGTGCAGAAATAGTAAGGGAAGGTTGAAAGGTAATCCATGGCAGGCAAGAGTAATGCAACACCAAAGGCAACAGCGTTGTAGTTCCATCGGTAAAACACGGAAGATAACCCCAAGATACGGCCATACAAACACACCCTATGACATCATCGGTGTGCACAGCACAATAGTATAAAGTGTGAATGCACACAACACACAACCGTGTATTCCCAAACACCGCACGATAGTTGTAAACACACGGGGAACTTTTAAAATGTACATGTTGGGTGCTGCCGTGGCTGTGATCCATCAGCATGTGTTAGAGACAGACGATGTTGTGGAGGAGGATGCCGACAACCACCGTAGGCCTCGGAGGAGAAGGAGAGTGTTCAGACCAAGGGTAAACTACCAGGGCCTACAAGACCTGGAGATAGTAGAGTGTTACAGGGTGGACAGGGACACGTTACAGCAAATAGTGGAGCTGTGCCGGCCACGCCTGAGAACAAGAAACAACAGAGGGGAACCCATCTCAGTGCACACAAAGGTATGTGTAAGCTTGTGAATACTGGCCACAGGTACCTTCCAAAGGCCAACTGGAGATATAATGGGCATCTCACAGGCATCAGCATCCAGGGTACTACACCAGTTCCTGCATGCCATGTTACCACATGGCAATGAGCATATATACTTCCCCAGATCTCAGGAGGATTTGGCTAGCAATATGCGCCACTTCCACCGTGTGACACAATACCCAGAGGTACTGGGTGCGATAGACTGTATGCACATACAAATCAAGTCACCACCTGGCGAGCAGGGTAGACGCTACATAAACCGCAAGGGATTCCCCTCCATCAATTGCCAGGTTGTGTGCAATGCTCAGGGCATTATCATGGATGTGTGTGCTGGCAGCCCTGGAAGCTACCACGACTCCCATATCTGGCATGCCTCACAGCTGTATCAGGTATTTGCCAGGGGGGACATCCCACAAGGCCATCTTGTGGTGGATGCTGGCTATGCACTGGAGCCGTGGATGATGACTCCCATCAGAAATGCACACACACACAAACATGCAAGAACGTCATAATGAGGCACACGCACAAACCAGAATAATCATAGAGCGTGTGTTCGGGATGCTGAAATCACGGTTCTGGTGCTTGGATACATCTGGTGGAGCCTTGCAGTACTGTCCAGGCACATGTGCCCACATATTCATAGTATGTGCCATGCTACATAATATGATCCTGCGGAAGCAGCTGCTGCAGGGACATAATGGTGAAGGGCCACAAAGCCCACCACAACTGCCAAGGCCAGTCCAGGCACAGAGGGTTCCAGACCAGGAACACACTGTGCCAGCCCCAGTAGGCAGACGAAGGTGTACCCAATATGCCTACGCCTTGGCAAAGAGGGAACGTATAGCACATACTCTGACAGCGTAGGCCCCATGGACTGACAACTCCCTACCTGCACACACAGTGAAATGGACGGCACACAAACATGACCACCTGTAAAGTGTACTGTATGGGTGGCCTCATGTGTGACTCCAACATAGGCAGCCCCCAAACACTGCACAGCCAACAGCCAGTGGAGCATGTAACGCCAACACCTGAACAGTACGTGGGTCCTACAGCATACGGCATTGCTATATGCCTGCCACGTTCGCCGCAAGATGTATACATATAAATATATATATATATATATATATATATATATATATATATATATATGTGTATATATATATATATATATATATATATATATAGATATAGATATATATATATATATAGAAATATATGTACACATATACATATATATACTACAGTTAAGACAGGGAATTAGAGGGATATAAGGTGACTGAGATGTAACCCGTGATATCTGTACATAGTATACATAGTGAAACGACAACCTGAACATCCGGGAGGTTCAACATAACAGGATACCGCCAACCATGAAACAGGTAACATACCGAGATGCATAACCGTGAGGCGGAAAGATCGCCAGACCACAGTACTGTAACAGTACATGCACGTGTAATAGTATGATGATATGAAGGGAGAGGTAGACACCGCCGCCGGTGTTGCGGTCCACATAGGTACTGTGGGCAACCGTCCCCGTGAGTGCCGTAGTATGTGTACGTGTGCGCTGACGGTGCCATGTGCGTCACTGTGTGAGTGTAAAGTGTGTGTGTCTGCAACATGTGTATGTTGGTGCCACATTAGAGGCAGAGCGGAATATTAGGTGTAGGCATACGGTAAACTAGCCGCAGGCATATGTACACTACTAGTCCCAAAGTAGTAGTGACAGCCCCACCCTGGCTAGGTGTGTCGCGACATAGAACGATACAAAGTGAATATGTCCCAGATGGTAGCACAGGAATATACCCCATATGAAATGGAAAGGACGTATGTAATAGTCATGCCTGTAAGTACGACACTGATATGTTAATTGCAATAAGATACGTCGGCAAAGTCACACAGCAATAGGTATGTATCGCGGAAATACATATGTGCTACCCCAGTACTGATCGTGGCCACGTGTCAGCCCGTAAACACCGCTGTGTGTTCTACAAGTGTCAAACAATCAATTCCCATCTGAATATGTGGCAACCGCTGGCAAACAGGCTATCCCAACAACAGGACCACAATGACTGCAAATATCTGGGACAGACTGACAAGGGATAGTTGTCACGTACACACAACCGCTGATATACCACAGATGTTACGGAGGTATACATGCATCAAGCTCACCCGCAGGCGATACCGACACCACATGACAACAGCCCAACCTACAATCCCATAACAAAAGACAATTAACTGTCAACTCTCCAAGTAGGGACGGAGCACACAGACAACTATACTGGTTATGTAGAGATGCAAGGCCCACAAACCGTATCCGTGACGTACAACCACCGACATCCCCCACTGTACATAATAAAGGAATACAAACCGTAACAGCAGCACAAACATACAGTCGGTCAATGGCATCTGCATAACCACAACATATCGCGTGGGGGACACAATTAAAGGTGGCTGCATAATTGCATGCATTGTAGAAATGCAAACAATAGCCATGTTACAATTTTGAATGCAATACTCCGTTATTATACGTCGGCAGGACAGGCACACCCACTTGTTGAAACAAATACTACACCTGTCACACACAATCCATGGGTGACATGAATGCAGACCATACTTGTTCCCATGCATAGCAGATGCAGTCACACATAACATAAGACAATACAGACCATCCCACGAAGGTAGGGCGAATATCCAACGCCCAGGTGGAGAATCCAATTATACCCCAGTATCGACACGTAATTACCGAATGGAGTAGATGCACAGGTGATATGCACGTAATTACTCACGTACACATAGCCGCTGATATACCACAGAAGTTACGGGGGTATACATGCAGCAAGGCCACCTGCAGACGATATTAGAACCAATTAACAACAGCCCAAGCTACACTCCCATAACAAAAGACTATTAACTGTTAACTCTCCAGGTAGGGATAGAGCACACAGACAACTATACTGTCTATGTAGAGATGCAAGGCCCACAACCCGTATCTGTCACGTACAACCACCGATATCCCCCACCGTAGATATTAAAGGATTACAAACCGTAATAGCAGCACAAACATACAGTCAGTCAATGACATCTGCATAAGCACAACATCTCGCGTGGGAGACACAATTAAAGGCGGATGCATACTTGCATGCATTGTATAAAGGAATACAACAGCCATGTTACAGTTTTGAATGCAATACTCCATTATCAGTCGTCGTCAGGACAGGGACACCCACATGTCGAACCGAATACTACACCCTACACACACAATCCACGGGTAACATTACTTCGAAATATACCTGTCGCCACGCATAGCGGTTGCAGTTACACATAACATAACACAATACAGACCATCTCCACGAAGGTAGGGCAAATAGCCAATGCCCAGGTGAGGAATCCAATTATACCCCAGTATCGATGCGTAATTTCCGAATGGAGTAGATGCACAGGTGATATGCACGTAATTACTCACTGAGGAACAGCAATTGGTGGGATGAATTCACATGTTGCAGGTATCGATGTATATAAGGATGACTCTCAGGATATTCAAACCGTATGCTCATACCGAACCAGCAGTGTACAACCAAAAGCGAAAGAAAACGGAAAAACGATACACGGAACGAAACACGGAATGAAACACCAACAAGGTATGTAGAACACACGATATGTATGGTTGTGTAACGCATGATGTGTATGACTAAGCTGTACTGTATGTGAATGGTGGTTGTAATAAATTACACTTGTCCGTAATGCAGAAAGTGGTGAAAGGTAGTTATGTAGTGATATCCTGCTGAGCATACCAACGCTTGTGGACACCGTGTGTACAGCAGTGGGACATCATGTACACAGCGGAGACACCACAAGGGATGCCACAGGGGGGCATTAGAGAGAACAATGCCATACAACACGCCGTTGCTGGCAGTGGATGTCCAACAAGGAAGTGCCATAGCAGGGGATAGGACATGTCTGTATACTGTCACAGCACGCATGTGTATGGGCATATACCGTCGATGTCATACGTACGGTGCAGCCGACGTGCAAGTATGCCCTGCATTAGGGGATACTATGTGAGATATGTGTAATGTAAAGCTGTCTAGGTAGATATGACAGATATCATACACAGTATCACAGGCATATCATGCATAACACAGGTATCGCCTATTGGTATGTACAATAACAGGATACATATGGCCTGTAGGTATGGGACAGAGTAGTAGCATGATAGCTAGCTGAAATGGAAGGGACACCAAGTAACCATGCCCAAAGGACCTGTAGCAGCTGCACAGGTGCACAGTGGGCAACAATGCAGTCTGGCAGGTCCATGTGTAAACACATGTGCAGTGTACACAGTAGTGTCACCTCCCCATGGTAGTGACCTGTGAACAGCAGAGGTGGGTGTCAACTGCACGTCTACACAGTACCGCTGCTGTGGTGGTACCAGGACTACGTGTCACTCAAACAGCAAGGGAGGTATCACATGAACAGTGCTACTGTGTGTCCCTGTGGGATGTGCACAGGACCTATGTTCCACAGCATGGTGTGTGTTGTGTTTGTGGAAGTAACACAGAAGCCCAGCCCATGCAGTGTGGCGTGTGTGCACATATCCAGGAGCATTCCGTTCACACTGCCCACTGCAGATGTCATGTATGAGGAGTATATGCATCAGTAATGTGGAGGACATGGGCCGTGTCAGAGCAGAAGACACTCCTGAGTATGTGGTATGCAGATGTGTACAGATGTGTTGTCCGTATGTCAGCCGCATATGTAAACTGTCTGAGCCTGGTAAACATCGTGGCATGACAATGTTGTGCCATGTAAAGCTGTAGCTGTTGTCGAAGGTACACCATAAATGTGGTATTGTACCCTTGACTGTGTGTAGATGTGTGTATTTCACAGGTACAATGGCTACCTATGTACCAGCATCACACACAGTACAGATAGGTGTGGCCTTGCAGAAGGGTATCCATGCCACAGTGGAATACGGTAACCACAGGACTGTGTGTGGCATATGTGTGTACAGCAACCATGTACAGTGTGATATGTATGTATGGGACCAGTATCCATGTGATAGTCAGTGGGTGAATGTTGTTATGCAAAGGTGATGTGCATGCACCATGTGTCATGCATCCTGATGCCATGATACTCATATGATGTATCCGCCACACTGACACCCGTATGGTTGGTATTGGAATGAGCTGGTGGAGCAATAATGGCACTTGGCATGTAGGCATGGGATATCTAGGCATGGACAGTACTCTGTGACAGCATGCTCTGTATGTAAGCATATAGTGAACATGAGGGGCCCCATGACTGAGGACTGTGTAATGCAATATGTACCTGACATGTATTAGGTACTATGGTATGCTCGCACCACTGTGTGTCCTGTCCATGAGCCACATAGCATAACATCCTGAGACACAGGGTATGATGTGCAGGTGGATATGTATGTTGCCAATACCAGAATGTGGAATGGTGTTGAAAGGCAATGTGAGGACAACGTCTGATGTGTCGGCCTTCGTACCACCCCAACTGGCCAGGCAACGGTATGACAGGTGGCCAGCATGTGTATGTGCCATGCTGTGGCATACACAAGCCCAACACGGGTGCTAGGAAAGGCCTGGAGGCCATCAATGTGTGTGGGAATCATGTTCGTGAGGATGTGCCCCATTGCCATTCAGAATGGTCCAGTCATGAGTGTATGACTACAGTCCCACACGTGGAATGCAGTGCCACCCGTCGGTAGTGCGAGAAATGCCACCGTGCGGCGGTCAGGGTACACAATGTCCGACAACAGGCTAGCAGTGAATATAGTGGCCTGGTGCAGAGACATATACCGAACAGGGTGGTGGGACATTACAGCCAGGGACATCGGAAGGTGACATCGGGCCAGCATCCCAGGACATATTGTGTGCATGTCAGTACTGTGTATGTGTCCACAGGGACACTACGATGTCCATGTACGGATTGCGACCCTGTAGTGAATGAGAGGGTGTATTGTCAGTAAGTACACCATCGCCTGGCACGTTGCCAACATTAGCTCGGTCTGCAATGCCTGGGTGACTATTGTATGTGACATCAGATGTGGATGTAGCCAAACAATACTGACATACAACCACAATGCCTGAGGCCCCACACCACAAAGTGCGGCAGTCATGTTTAGGTAGCTAGCCTTGGAGTATGTGATGATGGACCTCGAGGACCCACCATGGCTGACAAGTGATGCACCCCACACATGTGAATGTACACCACTGTGCAACAGCCTGCACATGTGGTTGTACATCATATGTGCATGGAACATGACCACCACAGTGGCGTCTGTGAACAGGTCAGTACCGCCATGTCTCTGTGTGGAATAGCATGGTTCCTGCAATTGTGTACATGCTACTGATGCGCACTGTGGTATGTGTCAGCATATGTATGTGCAGTGTCCATCTGCTGGGGTGTCATGCCATTAACAACTGCTGTCAGCAGACGTCTGTAGTACTGGTTGTAGTACACATGTTCCGTGTATGCTGCGATGGGTGTGTTTCCAGGGTGTGGCTAGCAGGGCCATGTAGCGTATGTGTTGAATCCACCAAAGAGGGGATAACCCCAGGTGCATCACACTAGTCACATGGAGGTATTGTGCATGCTAAGGGTAGTGTAGGTATGGTATGTGTTGTGTAATGTGTCATCCAGCTGAGCGGAGTGCATGACTCAAGCATGTGTAGGTACATGGGTGTCTATTCCAGGGAAGTGTGGGTTGCTGTCAGCACATGGCAGTATTAGCTGTCTGAGGCCCAATGTACAGTATAACAACACAGACGGTATGTAACCTGTGGTGTACAATGTCGACTCTGTCGTGTGTTACAATGTGTATAGCGGTCACAAACATGGGTATCTGCATATGGAGCACCTATGATGCATTGTGTTAGGCAACTATCCAGGATGTGTGCAAAACACTGTATGATGTGTGAACCCCTCACCTGTGGGTGTTCCAGTCCAGGTATGTGCCTGGGAGGTACGGTCCGTGTACAATCCAAACTCGCAGGAGTGCGGCGCAGAGCATGGAGGCAGGTCCCAGTCACCACAGAGATATGTGAGTGGTGCAATAGTGTGTGTGCCTCGCTTGTGTGCAGCACAGTGGAAGATGCAAACATTGTCCCACATGACCCCATGCCGTGCCTGCCTGTTACAGCCCTGCCGGAGACAGTTATGTGAAACCGCCACAGAGGCAGTATAGCATGTGAAGATGTACATGTGTGCTCTACACCCCAGGCTGATGGCCGCAGGTCATGAGTGCCACAGCATTGTGGTCGACCAGGACTGTCATAGCGGTCAGATACCACATGCCTGTACAATAACAGTAGTAGCATAGGCAACAGTTGCAGTGACACAGTAGGGCAATGTACAGTGTCCCTGTGTCCAGACCACTGCCTACTGTACACCATGGCTAGACACACACCCAGAGGGCTATAACACCGGTGAGCCATTGCATGTCCCAGTACACGTAGTCTGTGTATTGCCATCACAGGGCAGTCACAATAACATATTGTATGAGAGATATATTGTACCAGGTGATGTGTCATGTGTGCGTATGTTGAGTTGCAGAGGTGTTCACCTGTCCGCAACATCTCAGTGCATGATGCCTTGTGTAACATGATGTGTGGAACTGCAATGTGATCCACAACAGGGTCATCCATGACTGGTGCGTTGTGAATGGTGTAACCCATGGGTCTGCGGGATATACACTGGTGCTGTTGGCTGCCATGCTGGGGGCCACCAGTGGTGCCTACAGTGGTCATACAGACATACTGCATGCATTGTTCTGGCAGGAATGTCCATTGTTGTAGATGATGTGGTACTACGTGAAGGTAGGTGTGTGTTGTGAATGTTACCCATCCAGACGTGACCATCAGGTGCAGTCATGGTTGTCGACAGCATCACACCCATCCACAGCTGTCAGCACCCTGTCCCCAGAATGGGTAACAGTAGCCCTCGTACTGTGTGACTGGTGCGTTGTGAATGGTGTAACCCATGGGTCTGCGGGATATACACTGGTGCTGTTGGCTGCCATGCTGGGGGCCACCAGTGGTGCCTACAGTGGTCATACAGACATACTGCATGCATTGTTCTGGCAGGAATGTCCATTGTTGTAGATGATGTGGTACTACGTGAAGGTAGGTGTGTGTTGTGAATGTTACCCATCCAGACGTGACCATCAGGTGCAGTCATGGTTGTCGACAGCATCACACCCATCCACAGCTGTCAGCACCCTGTCCCCAGAATGGGTAACAGTAGCCCTCGTACTGTGTGACAAATGTGCAGATGGCGGAACACCTACTACTGGCTGGCTAACAGTGTCATCTAGGAAGGCTTTATGATGGCTGGAATATGCTGCACTAATGTATAATTATGCTATCCCAATGAATTACATTGATTCACATATGGTAAGCCATGGCTGGCATGTAAACTGTGTACAACAATGACTGTGTGACAGACCCTACCAATGTGGAGCCATGATGAACATGCACCTGTTAGAACACCAAATGAGGTATGTTGCACGTAATGATGTACAACTGACAGCTATGGGCACAGCATGGATGCAGAAGCACATCCCCCACAGGCAGTACCGCTCTACGTTGGTAGGGGGGCATTGCACGAGTACACGTGACAGTTGCTGTATTGCCACATGTACGACATATCCGTCATATAGGGGTAGCACTGGTACGTGACTGTCAGACATGCCTGTACATACGACCATGTCCCACAGGATATGTGTTACATGTGTACAACACCTGTCGTACCTTCATCAAGCTGTGAAGTGTATGTCTGCCAGTGTACCTGTGTGACATGTGCAATGGGTGCAAAGGTACGCAGAAGCGCATTACATGCCCACATGTCCTGCACAGGTGCATAGCCTGAACATGCAATACAAATAGGGTGTTGGATAATAGCAACCCACAAGAGGTGATGGGTAAGGTGTGCATGTCCATGACACATTAGCATCTGAGATGTTAGCAGTACAGCTGTACAGGGCGGCATGCATATTTGATTACAAATACCCTTGCGTGTTCCACCACTGGCCTGTTGACAGACAGACACCAACACAATGTGCAGCATTGACATGTGCACAGCACATCACCGCTGGCTACAGTAGAACAGGGTTACTGTGTTGACACAGAACATCAGCGCCAGCCGCAGTCGAACACGGTATGTGTTCAACCCCACCGTCATTGTAGCCCATGCCACAGACAGACGTGTTATGCATCTGTGTATGTACGGCTGGGAATGGCCCTGGCCTAGCAGTATAGCTGTGTCAGTGTTGCGAACAACATACTGAATGGGCTGTGTGTGTGAGGTGTGCGTCATACATGTATGGTCTGATGGACGATACCAGCAGTGCCCCCGCTATGTGAACATCTCCGTCCCCATAAATGAATACCTAGGCTGTGCTCAACACCATGGTCACTGTGGGAGGGATTGTGCTGTGCGGTGCACCCGCTGACATGGTGGTGACAGCAGGCACTGGATGTAGACATATGTGGTACCCATGTCAGGCCGGGGTACCATCCATGTGCACGGGATATCACCGTGTGGGCACATACAGCACTGTGTTGAACAATATCACAGCATATAGCACCTGTTAGGGGTAATGTGTATGCATGGATGTGCGATTCCTGCATGCACCATACACACCCCCACCATGCAGCATGCTGCCTACCTTGCAGAAGGACATTGTCCACACCATGATGATGGACATGTGACATGTCCATATACCCATAGAAATGACATATGGAATGGACAGCTACCCTCCCAATACTGGTATCCCACAGGCGGGACACATCCCTGTGCCATGTATGTGATATACCCTGCCATACCATGCAGCCCTGTCCAGCAAGGCTGCACGTGCCATCACAGTCATGCATGGTGCGATGGCCACATGCCACTTGCACTATCAACTGACCAGATCAGTAATGTGGCACTGATGCACCTTGTGGTGTCAAAAGTGCTGTGTGTCAGCATGTACAACATGCACGCGCACATGCTATGTATGACCGCTAATGTCATATGATTAGACAGTGTCCCATGTGTATCACATGTGCAATACAGGCGAGCCATGGCAGGATGTCCAACACCCGTACAGTGCTGAGTAGATGTATATGGCAAAACACATGCATGTACAGGTGTCCATGTGTATGTGTGCAGTGCCACCGCTGACGTCCATAACGGCTGCGTCTGTGATGCTATGTGACATATACACAGCATCCAGGTGAACAGTAGAACTGTGCAAACATTGGGCCATGTGCTGATTGGTATGAACACAGGTGCAGGCAGGTACACATGTCCACAGCAGGTTACCATCTACATGGGGTATGTACAGTGTGATGAGTTGACACAGAGATATGATATGATACCCACTGCATAACAGTGTGACAGGTGTGACAGCAACACATCAGCTGTGTCAGTGTCATGATGCATCTCAGAGATTACTGTGCAGATGTTGTACATGTCATAGCAATGTATGTTCAGCGGTATGCCAGTACATCAGTGTGAATGTGACCTGTCACCCTCATTATGTCTTACAGATAATGCCTCGTTCACGACTGCCAGCCTTCAGCCGCCAGGAGGATGAAGTAATCATACCATTGCTCCATGACAACTATGACTTGCTATTCAGCCATGTTCCACAGCAAGCGCAGCAGCGGGATGACCTGTGGCAGGATATGCACAGGAGGGTGAATGATGTGGGTGACAACAACCGCACCTACCAGCAGGTACGCCAACACTGCACGGACCTCATACGGCACACGAAACAGCATGCCGCTGCAATCGCCAGAGAACAAGGTGGAACAGGTGGTGGGCCACCAACCCAGCCCCCACTCACGCACACAGAGGAGCTCCTGGCCAGTCTGAGGACAGCATACAGAAACACTAGCCACCATCGTGGAGGTGGGTGTCTCCCAACCAATGATCCTGGAGCTGCCTGGTAAGTCAGTCTTGCATATGAGTATGATATCCACTGTAGTTGTAGGTGTCACCGTACATCATGTAAAGTAACAACACATGCCAGGTATATGGGCACACAAGCCGCATACTACAGTATGCTACGTTGTGTATGCAGACGTGTGCATACCATATGCTATCACACAGGTACATGATGTGACATGCACTGTTGTGTCGCCCCTATACAGGTACCTCTGGCGTGTCGCACAGACATGGGTCCGTCACAGGTGAGACTGTTGTTAGTAACAGGCATGTTACAGTGTAGAGTTATTCACCATGTGGCCAGGTATAACATGCACACTTGGGTTTTGTTCCAGTCATGGTATACAGGTTGCACCACCAGACACACACATGCCACCCGTGTGCAGTAGATACAACCATTATTATACACCGGCATGAAACCAAAGTACCTGTCAGTGTGAGATGTGCGGTCAGCTATGCATACAATGGTGGAGGTGTTCTACAATGGATGCATATGTAGTATGCATTGGAACACCATTCGTGGTACGCACACAGTACCACAGAGTGAGCAGTGATCTGGGCAGCACACAGGTGTCACCAATGTGAAATATGCCCCTGCATTGTGTGCACAAGTTGTGACACGCCACCCGATATGTCCCACACCCGTGGTGTTGTCTGCAATATTGTCACACCATCACATGACCTACACCCGACATAACAAACATCCACACTGTTGTCTGCATATCCCTCTAGATTGTGACACCTCCGACATGTATGCGTGTATGTCACATGGGACACCACAGGAATGGGTCAACGATGCCCATCACACACAATTGTCCAAGACCCAGTCACACATGGCCATGGGTGATAGCCACAGGCATGTTGCCACACAGTACGTCTGATGTGGATAGACACTGTTGCACATTGTCCACACATAGTGCGATCATAGCCGTAGTGGACCACCTGTACATTTGATGTGGTACACCAGACAACCGGAATGCCTGTCAGCAGCCACCGGAGGTGCCACCGATGTCTACCATATACGTGCTGTGGAACAGCATGACTGTATCGCAGTCATGGCAATGCAATGCATCCATGTCATGCATCGCACAGCAACATACATGCATCCTGTTGCCATGCAGTGGCACAGTGCCTGTACTCCCCACTGTATAGCTATGTACACGGCTCACACTAACCACACCTGTGCATACATATTTGCTAAACATGCATTCTATATGTAGGCTGTACACACAACACTGCATTGTGAAGCCCATTATGATGCGGTGCATGTGGCGGGACACCATTGTGTCACACATGTCCACATGTTACCGCACATGTCGGCGGATTACATGTCAAGGTAACGTCAGCCATGTGTACTGTTAACCTGTCTGTGGCCACATGGTGTATCACAGTGATGCATGCAAACTACCATGATTGTGTGTACTGCATGCCTACTGATATGACACCTGCTTGATGTAGTGTGCACCCCAGGGCGGTATGCATACTAACACTATTAATGTCTGGGCTGCATTCCCTGTGCTGTAGTGTGGGAATGCTGCATGCCATCTGCAATATCACATGCATGGTGTGTCTGCGTGTGTGTGTCTGCGTGTGTGTGTCTGCGTGTGTGTGTCTGCGTGTGTGTGTCTGCGTGTGTGTGTGTCTGTGTGTGTGTGTGTCTGCATGTGTGTGTGTGTCTGCATGTGTGTGTGTCTGCGTGTGTGTGTGTGTCTGCGTGTGTGTGTGTGTCTGTGTGTGTGTGTGTGTGTGTGTGTGTGTGTGTGTGTGTGTCTGCGTGTGTGTGTGTGTGTGTGTGTGTGTGTGTGTGTGTGTGTGTGTCTGTGTGTACCTTACAGTACGTCTTTGTATTCACAGGTGGTGTAGGTGCGTTCCCCTCCTGCGGTCCATCTGATGTTAGTGTCCCCACAGATACTAGCGGTGATGACCATATGCATGAGGTACAGGCAGGGTTGTCAGGGGCAGAAGCTGTGCCATTGGTTACCATCCCACCTATGCCCCCCTCATCCCCGCACACGGTTCTGATGCCGACACATACCACATCACCGTTGCCCATAGAGGAAGGACAGTCAGCATCTGTTGGCAGTGAGCAGGAATGTGTGGTGGCTACAGAAGGTGCGCCTACACACCATGTTGCCAGTGTAATGACTGGTGATGTGCCACACAGGCATGTGGCTGGTGCTGCTCATAGGAGGACCTCTGGCAGACATGCACCTGCTGTACAGGGTGCAGCAGCTGGTATCACCAGCCGCATGTTCCAGACTGTAATGGCGGCACAGGCACATGCAGAATGGCAGAACCAAGAAGGGCAGAGGCTGCAGAGGGCTGCAATCCATTCCCTAAATGACAACATCCAGTCATTGGCGAATGCTCAACAGCAGATTGCTAATGTATTGGATAGGCGATTACGTGAAATGGTTGGAATCCTCGACCGAGGCATGACAATCCACGAGTGTGAGCTGTCTGTGCTGGAACACCTGGTAGGGGTGAGGCGTAGGACACGTGGGCGTAGGCCAGCAACACCACCTAGTGTAGGTCGACGTGTGCGTGCCACCTCTCATGCCCACTCACACAGTGCCGTAGCAGCAGCAGTGCAGCTGGTGCTACACCGTCCACAGCAGGACACAGCAGGCCATGTGGACGTGGCCCTGGCCGGTCCCAGCATGGACACAGTTCCAGTGGACATGTGTCATTGGACAGTAGCCACTCTATACCTCCAAGCGGTAGTGCCCGTGCGACCCCAGGCAGGCACGGGTCACGTGGCCGCAGACGGACACAGTGAGCCATACAACCTGCACTGTACAGTCTGGGGCTGCCAATTATACCCTGTGTAGGCATCACATATGGCTGAACTGTGTACACACATACACACACACAGCAGACAGAACTGTAGGGCTCCACCACATCCACATGCATTCTGCACAGTCATGCAAAGTAAACTCACCAGCTCTTACACACACGCATGATGTTATCCATTGGTGCAGCCTATGCCCCTGGCAGACATATCACCCTGTGCATATGATGAAGTCTCTGCCGCATCCCTGTCATCCACACCATCGGTGCAGGGTTATGCAAATATAATCTGATGCACAGGGTGGACAAGATAGTGAGAGGTGTATGTGATACCTGTGTGTGCATAGCGTGTGATGTGTATGTTGCAGTGGTTGTGTATGAAAACTGACTGGTGCGTATGTGACGTGGGTTGTGCACTGTCAGCATGCAGCAGACATACCATGTAGTGCAGGTGCAGCATGCATTGAGCTGTGTTCACGGTATGTATGACGGTTACATGTGTAGCACCATGTTGGTTCTGATAACCTGAATCCCTCCTATGGTGTACTCACGTGTGCCTACAAGGAGCACTGTTATCGGTCCCCCACGTGTAGCTGTGGATTACACACAGGCGCATCTGGCAATATCAGCATACCACATGTACCCGTAACCTGCCTGGACACCTACATAGGTTCATAGGTGCATAGGTACAGACTAGGCTATCTGCCCTAGGGCATTTATAAGTCTAGCCAGAGTGTGTGTGGTTTTCATCACCCCTTAGGATGAGGATACTATACCCATTAGTTTGCCGTGCCTCTGTCCAGCAGTGACACAGAGATGATTATCGGGGTATACCTACGATCTCCCATCCACTCGTCAAGCTTTCTCTTGAGCAGAGTCAGTGAGGGGCTCTGCCTCACAAGGACTGGGATTCTGTTCCATAGTGTAGGGAGGCTCTGGGTGATGAACCTGTCCCTCCAGCACGTCCTATTTATATCCGTGTTGAGGTTTAAGTCTCTTGCTCTCATGGCTCTGGTTGATTTGGATCTTTTGAGGTGGAGCATGTCCATTAATTCTGGGTTGGACATGGCCTTGTATGTCAGGCACAGATCACCTCGGAGCAGACGGTATGCGACTGTATAGAGCTGGAGTTTCTTCAGTCGGGCAGCGTGTGACATATGTTTGAGCCCCTTTATCCTTTTGGTGAGGAACGTTTGGGGTCCTTCCAACTGCTGCAGGTGTCGGGTTAGGTACATTCCGAATGGGGCGTTGTACTCAATCATTGGTCTGATAAGTGAAGAGTACAGAGGTACAATGACCTCCCCTGATCTGGATGTGAATCCCTTCATGATCAGGTGGGCAATGTAGAAGGTCTTCCTAACCACATTGGCAATGTGAGTGTCAAAAGAGAGGTTACTGACAAGTTGGGTCCCCAGGTCCCTGATAACTTCTTCCATGTTTAATGGATTACCATCTATGTGGTAATTAGGGGTTACCTTGTTTTTCCCAAAGGGTATGACTATACCTTTCTTGGCATGTAGCTTAAGGCCATGGCTCTGGCACCAGTTATCCATTTCTATGAGACCTCAGGTGGATGTCTGTGTCTGATGGGGTGTCGATTATGGTGCCCAGTTTGCAGTCATCTGCATATTTTGTCAGCCACAATCCCCCTATGTTTGCCTGCACTTCAGGAAAATAAATGCCGAACAAAAGGGGGCCCAGGACTGAGCCCTGTGGAACACCGCTCGTGACCGGCTTAGAGTCTGACATGGCACCAGGAACTCTAACCCTGTGGGTTCTGTCCTTGAGCCGGTTTGCAACCCATCTTGTGACATACGGGTCTACATCTAAGCTGGTGAGCTTTTCTATGATGCCCGAGTGGGGTATTGTGTCGAACGCTTTTGCTAGGTCACGGTAGGCTGTGTGAACTGCCTTACCCTCATCAATGGCCTTAGTGACTCTTCCAAAAAAGTCAACCAGGTTCAAGAGGCAGGATCTGCCCTTGGCAAAGCCGACTTGGGTATGATCCAATTTATGTAGGTCCCCAATGTCTTCATTTATGAGCTCCATTATGATCCCCTCCATAGCTTTGCAGACAAGGCTCGTCAAGCTTATAGGGTGGTAATGTCCAGGGTCCGTAGAAGCACCACCTTTGTGGAGTGGGACCACAGTTGCCATACGCCATTCTTTGGGTACGTATCCTGTAGTAAGGCTAAGATTAAACAGCAGCCTTATGTGCGGGTTTAGGTCCTCATTGAGGTCGTGTAGCACACAGCCGGGGACACCGTCCGGTCCCATTGATGCTGTGTTTTCAGCGTTAGAGAAAGCAGCTCTCACCTGGGCATCTGAGATGTTTGGGAGGCTAGACTCTGGTGGGATAGATATTTCTCCTCTTGGGGGGGAGGGAGGGGAGAAATTTGCACTGAACCTGTCTGCCAGTATGTTGGCAATGTCTGTGGGTTCGGTGATCACTGTATCATTTTGGACTAATTCCGAGCATAACTGTGAGCTTCAACCCATGTTTCTACCATAGCTAAAGAAGGCCTTATGGTTGTCTTTTGTGTCTTTCGCAAGTCCTCTCTCACAGGTGGCCTTGGATGATTTTATGAGTGATCGTATTTTACTGCTAGTATTGATCAGAGATGCCTTCCCTTTTAGGGATTTTGCTCTGTCATGTAGTAGCTTTCTCCTCTTGTTGTAGAGTTTGTTTATGGCTGGGGTCCACCAGACCGTGCACCTGCCTTTGGTGGGAAGGGTCCTGATGTTATTAGGGATTGCTTGATCCATACATTCCTGGAGGTGCTTGTAGAAGGCATTTGTAAGGGTTTCAGCAGCATGGGTTGTGTTTTCCACTGGCTCGGGGGACTTGAAGGATACCACTCCAGTCTTGAGAAGTGTGAAGTTTGCTTTTGAGAATTTCTTCACTGTGGTCTCCATTGCTGGGGTTGGGGGTGGGATGTGGATCTCCAGTGAGATTAATTTATGGTCTGATCTCACCGATGAGGGATATACATCTGGTGTGGAGCATTTCGTCCCCATGTGTGATGATCAGGTCTAGTATAGTTCCTCCTCTTGTGGGTATGGTGACTACTTGTTCCATAGCATTTGAGTGTATGAACTCCAGGAACCTTTGAGCTAGGGTGTTGGGGCTTGGGTAATGTTCCCAGTCTATGTTTGGGTAGTTGATGTCACCCAATATGATGGTGTTTGGAGAGACATTCATACACTCCAGTGTCTTCAGGAAGGCTGTGTGGGTATTCTGAGTTTGAGAGGGTGGTCTGTAGCATGCTACAAACTGTAGGGCAGTTTTACCTATGGTTAATTGCACCTGGATGGTCTCCGATGCTTCGTGCATTGCCACTAACCTGGAGGTGTGGGTATCCTTTATGCATATGGAGACTCCCCCTCCTTTTGTGGTTCGGTCTGGATTTGGGGCCGGAACGCATGATATGTGGTATAACCTGATAGTGCTGGGGTGCTCTCAGGAGCCTTGAACCAGGTTTCATTCACAGCACAGACATCGATGTTCTCCATACTGAGGAGGGCTTTGAGGGCGTGCAACTTGAGGTTTAGACTTCTGGCATTGAGCAGTATTACCCTTAGCTTTTTCCAGTTTGGTTTTCTAGGGCGGTAGGTTTATCATTTGAGCCTTGCCTAAAAAAGGCAATATGGGGGTGGCAGGAGCCTTTGCCAATATCCGGAAGCCCAAGGGTGACAGGTGCAAGCCATCCCTTGCGAAGCAGCGTGGCTTGTCAAGCATGTCATCCTAGGCAAACAGACATTGGACCCCCTTAGACTGACACCAGAAATTAAGCCAATTATTAAAGCTGATCATTTTGTCTCTGTATTGTGGCATCATTCTTGATGACGGTAAGATACTGCTCAGGGTCAGGGTCATACCGGCCTGGGCTACATAATCTGAGAGCCCCTCTATGTCTCTTTTCATGTAGTCCAGGGAGGTATGTCTCAGGTCGTTCACACCGTCATGGACAATGACTGCATCATACTTGTACATGCTGCGGAGTGACCTGAGTGCTTGTGTTATGTGGCGGATTCTAGCGCCCGACAGGCAGCCTACTGTGATCATTTCCTTGTTCAGTCTGGTGGGTGGGACGTCAGTGTGTCTGACTATCGCGTCACCTATAACAAGTGTGTCTGGCATTGTGTTTGGCCTTAAGGGCTGTGACTGTTTAGCACACTGACTTTGAGAACTATGTGTTGCATGTCTTATGTCTTGAGGTGGCAGTTGCTTGGGTGTCTGCTTTGGAGGCCTCTGTAGTTTTGGTATATGTTTGTTCAGTGCCTCCGAGTATGTCTTTGTGTGTTTATGTGTTTGTTTTGCAGTTGTGATAGTTCTATGTGAAACTGGGTTTGTGGTGTGCATGGTGTCCTTCTCCTCCTGTCTGGTCTTGCCGGTCCTGAGTTGAGAGAGCTCAGCCTCCAGTTTGGCTATATAGTTGCATCTCTCACATGTATTTGTGTTTTGTGGGGGAAAGAGTGGGTTGTCTGTGTACATGAGGCAATTGTAACATTGCCTCAGGATGCCCAGATTCACCAGCTGAACAGGAGAGGATGCTAGCAAACGACCCTCCGACATGCTAGAAAAAGTGAAAGCGTTTGCTGTGTAACTGAGTCAGAAGGGACCTATAGGGAAACGGGTACTCAAGGGGATTCTAGGCTAATGTAGTACTTTGTTTAGTATATAAGTACTTTACCTATATAAGAATGCTTTAGGAGCAAGTGCTGAGCTTTTGTGATAGAGAATAGACTGTTTAGAGTGCAAGTAGAGAAGTTCTGAGGGAAAACCTGAAGAGCAGAACATACGGGGCCAGAAACAGGTTAACATTGTTTACACAGTACATGACACACATGTCCGCACATATACTGCAGCTGACGCCTGTGGTCGGTGCTACAGGCTACAGTGGACAGAGACATCACATACATGGCAGGACACAGTACAGGTATGGTGACATTGTGCAGGTGTCGTACACAGCGTGCTGGCCACTGACCTCAGGTGTCACCTGTCAGCTGTGGTGCATGCTGTGCAGAAGTAGGTTGCTGTACCAGTACAGGAATACGGCCGCAATCGCGGTGTGTACACCACTATGGCGCACACCCCATAGTGGGCAGATGGGGACACCTGCCTGTGTGGTCAGCACCCTCACAATACAATGCACCCACACGCCATGTCACAGGGGGTGGACTTGCACAGGTGGCCAGTATGGCCCACACCTATGGCATCGACAGGGTTGTGCAATGCAGCACCAGTACGGGATGGTCACCCTGTGTGGTTAGTGTCCGTTCACAACAGTATATCTGCATACACCCTCACACCAGGCAGCAGGCATGCAAACATGTTGACACACACACATGGTGGTGACCACACATGTATACACGGAGAGACGATGTGTTGCATGTACTGCACCATCCACATCCATGCACCCCACACTGAGGTATGTACAGATCTCTACTATGGTGTACAGGGATGTGTGGCACGTGGGACATAGTCCCCCCGATATGTGGCATACTTGGGCACACATTCATGCACACATGTCGGTGCTGGGAATGCCACACCCGCCATATGAGACGTGTGCAGGCGTGCAGCGGTATGTAGTGCATTATGCGTACCAACACTGTATCCGGCAGATGTGCCGATATATGCACTTGGGAAATGGTAGGTGTTACAGTAGCCATGTGACATACAGTCGATGACACCTGACCGCTGGGTATGCATTATGGCAGCACTGTCATGTAACAGCGACATAGCATACTGTATGCACATGGCAGGGTAGGATGGTGTGTGACACACCTGTGAGCCACCACCTGCACACATGCATGTGGACAGGTGTTTAAACACATGCTGTACACACATACCTCCATACGTGCTGTTACTATGCCACCATATAACGGCCCCTATGATGGGTACGCATGTGGTACAGAGTTGCAACTATGTTATGGACATCGGCCACTGCTCATGCATGGCTGTGCCATGCACAGTACCCGTGTCACATGTGTCCCCTGTTGCCATGTGTGTATGCATTGCTACGTTTTGACATGTGTGTTGACATACATAGAACATGGACTGTGGTATGGTATCACAGCTGTCACAGGCAAACAATACAAGGGTATGTGTCCCAGTCAACACCGCTACACCCTGTAGTGGGAGCATACCACAGACATGTGTCCACCTTCCATTCGTGTGGGTAGCACCGCGTACGCCAGTGTTATGCATGTGGTACCTCACAGGCTTCGTATGTGTCGTGTGTGCAGTCCATGCACACAGCCAGACAATCACATGTATGACATATCCGGACGTTGGTTTACTCTGGTACAGCAGCAGTCATGTGTCATAGCTGTGTCAGGGCCGTGGTATGTGTGGAGCATACCTGTCCATGTATACTGATCTGATATGGGCGGACTACATCACACATGTGGGATCATTGTTAGTACATGTGTACTCTGCACGACCGGTGTACACCACTATACAGACCTGTGGACATATGCACATGCTGTTGTTGGACCGTGAGGCATACTGCTGCACCAATGACATGGTGCTGGCATGGCAGCTACAGTGTTCACTGCAGTGTGTACATGTTTGACCTGCACCCGTGATGCCTGTGATGTCATCTGTGTGTGTACGAGTAACTGCATGTGTGACCACCCTGTGCATGTGGACAGGTTTACCTGACCATGACCTGCGGTGTGTACACTCCGTCTGCATGCCGGACGGCGCGTAGCAAATGCTAAGTGTGTGAGCATGCCCGGTTTGCTGTTGTGTGGTGGACACACACGACGTTCCACACTCTGCCCTTTCATGATCACACTCCATGTGTATGCATGTCTGCACTTTGCAGATGCTAAGTGTGTGAGCATGCCCAGTAAGCAGTTTTGTAGATGTACACACAGTACAGTGCACACTGCGCCCATCTGTGATCATACCCCGTGTGCATGCATGTTCCCCCTTTGCAACCGCTAGGTGTGTGAGCATGCCCGGTTTGCTGTTGTGTAGGTGGACACACACGACGTTTCACACTCTGCCCTTTCATGATTCAACCCCATGTGTATGCATGTCTGCACTCTGCAAATGCTAAGTGTGTGAGCATGCCCAGTAAGCGGTTGTGTAGATGGACACACAGAACAGTGCACACCGCGCCCGTCTGTGATTAGACCCCGTGTGCATGTATGTTCCCCCTTTGCAACCGCCAAGTGTGTGAGCATGCCCGGTTTGCTGTTGTGTAGGTGGACACACACGACGTTCCACACTCTGCCCTTTCATGATCACACTCCATGTGTATGCATGTCTGCACTTTGCAGATGCTAAGTGTGTGAGCATGCCCAGTAAGCAGTTGTGAAGATGGACACACAGTACAGTGCACACTGCGCCCGTCTGTGATCATACCCCGTGTGCATGCATGTTCCCCCTTTGCAACCGCTAGGTGTGTGAGCATGCCCGGTTTGCTGTTGTGTAGGTGGACACACACAATGTTCCACACTCTGCCCTTTCATGATTCAACCCCATGTGTATGCATGTCTGCACTCTGCAAATGCTAAGTGTGTGAGCATGCCCAGTAAGCAGTTGTGTAGATGGACACATAGTACAGTGTACACTGCGCCCGTCTGTGATTAGACCCCGTGTGCATGTATGTTCCCCCTTTGCAGCCGCCAAGTGTGTGAGCATGCCCAGTTTGCTGTTGTGTAGGTGGACACACACGACGTTCCACACTCTGTCCTTTCATGATCACACTCCATGTGTATGCATGTCTGCACTTTGCAAATGCTAAGTGTGTGGGCATGCCCAGTAAGCAGTTGTATAGATGGACACACAGTACAGTGCACACTGCGCCCTTCTGTGAGTACACCCCGTGTGCATGTATGTTTCCCCTTTGCGAACGCTAAGTGTGTGAGCATGCCCAGTACGCCATGCGTGGAGACACAGTACAGTCGGCACCGACGTCTGATACTAGGTGTGTAGCCATGGCCAATGATATCCTGCATAGCCATGGTGGCCGTCCAGGCAAGTTATATGTAATTGCTATGCCACAATGGATGCCTACATCATGCACGCCGGTTGCTCTCTCAAAGGGTGTACTGTCTGGGGTGCATCCCGTATCCATGTCATGATGTTGTGCTCCGTAGTTAGTTAGTATTCCCGAGTGCAGCACTGCCGTGTTACTGTATGCCCACCTTGGGATAGTAACATGCTGTGTGACTGCGCACTCTGTCTTCATTCCCTATTGGCTGCCTTGCCTCTGCAGATGATATCACCCACCTAGGAGTATGCCTCTTGACAGTGCTGTGCTCAGTAATCTCGGTAGCGCGTTCTGTAAATGCATCATGCTGTAGTGTGTTCATGTAGGTAGGCATAGGTTCAACTCCCGGCCCTTCCCCGTGTGTGTGTGTGTGTGTGTGTGGTGTGTGTGTGTGTGTTTCCAGCTGCCTCTGGAGACAGTAATGCTTTTAGATGCTTCACAACACGTACATTGGCTATCAGCGTCTATTCCTTTGCGGATGATGTCACCCGCCTAGAAGTATGCCTCTGACAGTGCTGTGCTCAGTAATCTCGGTAGCGCATTCTGTAAATGCATCATGCTGTAGTGTGTTCATGTAGGTAGGCGTAGGTTAAACTCCTGGCCCTTCCCCGTGTGTGTGTATGTGTGTGTGTGTGTGTGTGTGTGTGTGTGTGTGTGTGTGTGTGTGTGTGTGTTTCCAACTGCCTCTGGAGACAGTAATGCTTTTAGACGCTTCACAACACATACCTTGGCTATCAGCGTCTATTCCTTTGTGGATGATGTCACCCGCCTAGAAGTATGCCTCTGACAGTGCTGTGCTCAGTAGTCTCAGTAGCGCGTTCTGTAAATGCATCATGCTGTAGTGTCTTCATGTAGGTAGGCATAGGTTCAACTCCCAGCCCTTCCCCGTGTGTGTGTGTGTGTGTTTCCAGCTGCCTCTGGAGACAGTAATGCTATTAGACGCTTCACAACACATACCTTGGCTATCAGCGTCTATTCCTTTGCGGATGATGTCACCCGCCTAGAAGTATGCCTCTGACAGTGCTGTGATCAGTAATCTCGGTAGCGCATTCTGTAAATGCATCATGCTGTAGTGTGTTCATGTAGGTAGGCATAGGTTCAACTCCCGGCCCTTCCCCGTGTGTGTGTGTGTGTGTGTGTGTGTGTGTGTGTGTGTGTGTGTGTTTCCAGCTGCCTCTGGAAACAGTAATGGTTTTAGATGCTTCACAACACATACCTTGGCTATCAGCGTCTATTCCTTTGCGGATGATGTCACCCACCTAGAAGTATGCCTCTGACAGTGCTGTGCTTAGTAATTTTGGTAGCGCATTCTGTAAATGCATCATGCTGTAGTGTGTTCATGTAGGTAGGCGTAGGTTCAACTCCCGGCCCTTCCCTTTGTGTGTGTGTGTGTGGTGTGTGTGTGTGTGTTTCCAGCTGCCTCTGGAGACAGTAATGCTTTTAGATGCTTCACAACACACACCTTGGCTATCAGCGTCTATTCCTTTGCTGATGATGTCACCCACCTGGAAGTATGCCTCTGACAGTGCTGTGCTCCGTAATCTCGGTAGCGCGTTCTGTAAATGCATCATGCTGTAGTGTGTTCATGTAGGTAGGTGTATGTTCAACTCCCGGCCCTTCCCCGTGTGTGTGTGTGTGTTTCCAGCTGCCTCTGGAGACAGTCATGCTTTTAGACGCTTCACAACACATACATTTGCTATTGGCGTCTATTCCTTTGTGGATGATGTCACCCACCTAGACGTATGCCTCTGACAGTGCTGTGTTCAGTGCTCCGAGTAGCGCGTTCTGTACCTGTGTCATACTGTCGTGCGGTTGGGTTGGTTGGAATAAGGTCAATTCCCATGCCTGCCAGCTGTGTGTGTGTGTGTGTCTATGCTCCCAGCTGCATGGGTCCGTAGGTTATGGTTTTAGACGCTCCGCAGCACACATATATCCTGCTGACATCTCTATGTTTGCGGATGTTGAGACGCAGCTAGTGGACTGCCTGTGTGCCTGCTGTGGTTAGCGACCTCCGTAGCGTGTTCTCCACGTGCATCCTGCTGTGGTGTGATAGGGTAGTGATGTGTGGGTTCCACTACTGGCCTTGCCACATGTGTCTGTCTGTATCTCTCTCGATGTATATATACATACATATGTTATGCCCATAGCGCTGCTCTTGCATGGACAGCTGTCTGTCCCATGTATCGCATATTTGCACGGCTGACACATAGAAATGTGGTACGATGCATATCCAAACATTGTCCATGCAACGTCCATGTTCCGGGAAGTGTTGCACGCCCTAGAGACATCTGCTGTATATCTTTGCAGACAGCTATCCTTGCTGTACTGTCACTGTACTCGTACATGCCATAGACCTTGTGTATCATTGCCTGTTTATGGTGTGTGTATGTCTATCTGAGCTGTGTGCATGGTCGTGTGTATGTCCCACTATAATTGTCTGTGCAGGTGTCGCCACTATGGGTAATCCATGTAGACGGCTGTTTCATGTGCATTTCAGCACATACCTGCGGACAGTACTGCCCCTCCTACAGCAGCACATTCCATCATCTTGCAGTGGATACTAGTGTTTCCACACACATGTATCTGTGTCTGTTCATAACACTCCACCTCAGGGAGCGTATATCTGGACACGGCCTTATGTGATAGTGGGACACTCGGGGCCAGTCATGTCATGTTGCTCTTAGAAACATTGATAGTGGGCACAGTGATATGTTATGCATGCGTATGGCATTTCTGTCTGATTTGGTGTCTTCCTCGCATGTTTGTCATTGTTTCCTGTCGTCAGTTATCATGAGGCGCCGGACTGTTACTGTTACGTGGAACACAGCGAACATATGAGGCAGACTTCTACACAGTGTGCGTACATCTGTGCAGTTGCAGGGTATGTGTCTAATACAACATACCTACTGTCTGACTACAATACACACACAGTGTATGGCGGCATGACAGACCACATGACATTATGTTGTATTTGCACGACACACCCACGCAGACAGTTGTATTCCTCACACAGGTCTACATCTGCTTATCCACACTAATTGTTCTTTCCTGTATCATATGTGTGCATCGTCTTTGTGCTTTCCGTCAGTGGCGGGGCTCATGTACGACTATGGGGGCCTGGTAATTGTTATGCTGACACGTCATGGCACCCTGGGGGACACTTCACCTTTGTGTCTGATTACCTTCCACATTGACCTTCGCGGGGCATACGTTGTCATTCACAATTACCGGGGTAGGACATATACACGTTTGCACATTTGTCCTGCTGTCTGTCTTCCCACCTGTCCGCCTAGTATCACCGATTCAGTACATGTATTCTGGACAGGTAGCTTCTTCATACCCTTGACCTGTTGTCATTATGTGTACACGCCCTGACGTTCGGCCATTGCCCTTGTTACATTTCGTATAGTGCTGTGCCTTCCTAGCTGATTGCTGCCTAGGCATTCCCGACTGTGCGGTGGGTGATAGGGAGCGCTATTTCCATTGCATGATTAGTGACACTCATAACATCTGTATTCATGGCTACGCCAGTATTCGCACAATGGTCTGACTTTGTATGGGGTATTTCTAATGTAGTCCCTATCTGTATTTCCTGTGCTATGCCTTACTGCAGCTGTGTTATTCTGACAGATTTCCAGTTATGGGTGCCATCTTGGTCGTACGCATGTCCATCCATGGGAATCACCTACAGGACACTGATATAGGGCTGTACATATTTCACACCTGCTTTCCGCATTATCCGGTGGATGCTTTGCACCATTAGTGGGGATTAAGGCATGTGCTATACCCACATCCCTCCCACGGGGCGGGCCTACGGATTCTCTGCCAAACAACACCTAGGCCCATTTCTGCATACCCAGGTTCAGATGCCTGCAACCCTCGACAGTACACATTACACATGGTTAATGTGTGCGTACTGGGATGTGGATGCACTTCTATGGACTCGCCACTCTGGGGATATCTGTTCATATGTCCTGCATTTCATGGACACATGTGTCATCAACCTTGAACCCGCTTTTAGTGCATGTATAGCTGTTCCGTAGTTGCGGCTGTCACTTCTTTTGCATCAATCGCAGCAGGTGTTGCGAATGGAGCAATTTTTGGAGTCCTACAATGGACACCAGTGTGCATGTGTAAAGTGTAGAACTTGCTGGACTGTCACCTTCTGGCCAGTGGTTTTGACTGCTGCTGTATGTTCCCCATTCGTGGATGTCTGTTTGACTACCCATATTATCTATTACTTGGCATATTTATATTCATGTGTCATATATACGGGACGTAGGTCTGTTGTGTGTACATATATACATGTGAACCCCTCGTTTCATACCTTGCTTTGTTACTGTCTGTGGATTACCTGTGTACACACATCTATAACCATACCATACCTTTCCACTGTACAGGTTCTGGCGGAGTGTACGGATGGTTGGCCCTTTATCTTAGGTGTGTGTTACATTGACCTGTGTCTATCTGGCAATTTGCTGGCATTTCATGTGAGACTTACTTGATTCTATACAGACTTGATTCTATAATTATGACGTGCTTCCACTGACTATGTATTTTTCTTTGTCTTCTGGAATCTTTATGTAACCAGTCCTTTTTGGACACTTTCTATTGTTGTTCATTTTTGTTTACATATATGACTACTTTGGTATGTTGTGCTATTATTGTGTGTGGAGCATTTCTCCCCGGGCCTCTACTGACACTGGACATATATCCAGCTAGACTAGCCCGGTCAACAAATGTAAACCAACATAAAAATTACATAAACTTACGGTGGCACCTTCTGACAAGTAGGTCGGGTTACAGATGCATACCCTTCGTCAATCCCTGCTACTAACACACCCGTTATTCTATCCACATTCTATGTTTGTGTTATCACATATCATGTGTTTCTCACTATTTGTACCAGTACTTTGCATGGCATTGTCCAGTTCCATACTTTCAGAGGCTGACAGTTTTGAGACATGTATAACTAACGTGGAGGACACAGCATTAAGTTACCCTGCTGTGAGCGGATCACACACGCACAGGCGCACTTGCATTTCCTCATTGTGGGTTATGCGCAGGCGCACATGCATATCTGTATTCTGGGTTACATATGTTTACTGAGTCTGTGTGCTTACGTGGCCTGTATTAGTTGTGACTGTTCCAGTAACATATCTCTGATCCAGTTAACGGACATGTGCAGAACACACTTTCACCTTTACTCATGTAACTGTCTTTGTGGCACAGACGCATTACTTACACGTTCACATTTATATGTTCTATAGTCGTAATTCAAATGGGACTGCATTCACGTTGGCCGGTTGATGTGACCACTACACGTTTGCTGTTCCATCTCATTTATATGCATACACATGGTACATAGCTACATTAACATATCCCCCCCGCACTTACTTACATCACAGGCATCCATTCTCCTGCTGGGAAAAGTGCGATACTACATGTTACACATTCCCTATTGCTCTTGACCCAGGATGCATATGGCGTGACCGCAGGGATATTCAGATCACAGGGGCTTATAGCCCCAACACATACAGGTCTTTGATTGTCAGGGTGTTCCTGTGGTGCTCTGGGTTTGGTCTTGTCCGCCTAGTATATAGAACTGCCTGGCCATGTACGAATGTCAGATGAGGCACATGGGCACGGTTTGTCCATGTCTATTATACCATAACCCCCCATTATTCCTAACCGTGCACGCTGATTGGCCAGCATGCCCGTTGCAGATCGGGTTATAGTAATGGCACACGGTCCGGTCGTCTGGACCTATTTCCTTTAGTATACCTCGGTATTTATAACCTGTCTCGCTATGTTACATGGGTTTAACATAGCGTGACAGCTTTAACTGAGCCACGGAGATGTCCATTGCTTACTTTGGGGCAGTCTTGCTCTGCTACACACATTTAACATAGCAGGACAAGTTGTACAACACAGCAATGGGGACATCGAGCTCTCCGTTGCTGTTTTGTATTGATTTGCTATGTTAACTGGGTTTTACATAGCGAGACAGTTTCGACATTAGCAACGGACATCTCACACAGTACGTCAGCACTGCTGCAGATGCCAGACATCTGCAGATGGGCAGCAGACAGGCATTATGCTGTGCCATTATGTCTGGGGGTTAATAGTTTATTTTCCTAGATGATATGGCATATTAGCAATAACCCACGTCTGGGTGTGGGTACTGCTGTATTTACCCACGTACAGTTATGGACACCGTGGCATGTGAACACCTATGGGTTTCGACAGGTCCGTAACCACACGCAGGATGTACACATTCTGCCGACACATTCACATGCAGCCATTTGGATATCAGTACCTGGGATGGGATGTTGACATGTGGGGTACATATTTGCACGCCTGTCACTGCCTAGGACAATACTTCCTACTACATATGGGGTATACCCGCTGTGTGTAGGTGTGCAGCTGTGCAAGGCTGCTAGCTGGATTGGGTGGACATTTGGACATGGGTGCGGGTTACGTGCTATGACGGGGTTGTTGTGTATTACATTTGCATGCATGGGTTCTGCCTCTGGATATTCCGATTCAGCATACGCCATCCTATGTGTATGTGACGGTTACGTTGCTGTGTCTAGCACATTTTACTATACACATGTTTGTCTGTGTTTGGGATATCTAGTTTCTTTCTGGTTGTTATATGGCCACGACTGCCCAGCTGTGTACTCTCACTACTACTGTAGGACTGCTGGTGACCATGCCCATGGGGCTAGTCGTGTGTAGTTGCGGCGCACTGACATGATGCAGTACACCTCCACTGGGTATGCCTGCTGACAGTGCATTGCGTGACGGACACGGTATTTCGAGTATCCTTTGTTCCGTGGACGGGAACATTTTGTACTTCGTGGATTTATGTTTGGTTCTCCATTTTGTGTGGACAGGTACTATGTTGCATACTCTGCATACGTTTCATTATCCACGGACACTGGTTGGTGCGGTTACTATTGCAGGCGGCCTGTGAGAGTCAGCACTTTAGGTTGCTCATCGCCAGCCGGCTTGGCCATGCCTACGGGCGCATCCTACTTGGGCTCCCTGGGCTCACGCACGTGCCCTATGCACGTGGTTGTGGTTGCAGCGCACACTCATTACTATGCATGTGGCACTGCTATGCCAGTTATATGCCACACGGCCGGCGCAAGCCTTATGCCGGCCTTGCGCCGAGCTTCATGAATCCGGGGGACGGTTTATTTTATTTTTTGTGCAGCAGGAGCCTTTTTCCGTTTGTTGGGAGTACTTTTACTGTTTTGGATCTTGGATATTATATATTACAGGGAGTAATCTCAGAGGATAGAGTATTCTGTTTGGGAGCCTGACTAGAAAGACTGCTCACATATTTCATCTTGCCTTGCTCAAGTAAGTTATTAGGGAACAATGAATTATTCTAGATTCAGTCAGGAATATAGTGAAGCTCAGGTTAGAGATATATTTTTTTTGTATGGGTCTGTCCATCAATGCTGTTTTCACTATTTTCTGCGATTTGAACTCTGTGGTTTACTGTGGTTATATATTTAGTTAGTATTTTCTTGTTGTTTTATTATTCATTATTAAATATAGTTAAACATTTTATTCTGGCTGGTCATTTTTAGAAAGTATTAACCTTTGATAGTACTTATATTTATTTGTTGACACTGTGTGGGTCACTCCAAAAGTCCTAGCCATATTGGTGATCTACCATTTGTATTAGTATTAATATTGCACAGTATAATTGGACACTCTTTGTTAACAGACTTAGAGTAGCTGATTGTGAAGTGTTTGGTATGAGTGGTAACTACCTCATACTCTGGGCAGAAGAGGGCACAGCAGGTAAACCTGTTCCAGTCTTTCCCAGGTGTGTGGGTGTGAAAATTAAATCTTAAAGAGTGTATGTATCACCTTCTTGGGGCAGGGACAAGAAGTACTATGTTTACAGTGAGGGTGCTGGAGGACTTGCCATGGACACTTGGCTGAAGTCCTAATCCTACAGCTGTACCACTTGTTGTTGTGTCTTTCGGCTTTTCCCGGTTACGGGTCGCAACAGCTGAACTCCAGTCTGCTAATGATTGGCAGTGGATTTTTACATGCCAAGTTCCAGCCCTGATGCACAACCTTCAACGAAGGAACGTCCGTTCACATGTCTCAACACAGAAGATGCTCTAACGGAGAATCGAACAGGACAACATCTTACTGTGAGGCGACAATGCTACTGCAGCACCACCACTGCAGTGCGGAGTCTTATTAGTGATCCATTGAGAGACAGATATAGAGACATCCAGACTACAGGCTGAGTGTGTTCCTTATGTGCTCTTAAGGGAAATCATACCTGAAGCAGAGAGGTCTGCATCAGGAAATGCATTCCAAGTGCACGTCCCTCTCCAGTGTCTGTGGTGAGAATTCAGGCCCCTTGATTACTGGCCCAGCATGGGGATGACACATGGTGGTGCCCATTGCATACTGGCAGCAGTGGTGGGTGTCACATGTAATATATATATATATATATATATATATATATATATAGAGAGAGAGAGAGAGAGAGAGAGAGAGAGACCCGCCCTTCAAAACATCTAAAACTCATAATATAATCGGACACTCTTTGTCCATTAAAATGACTTCAAATGTAAAAGTCATGGGCAATCAGAATCACCATATAGCTGAAACACCTGATGTTCATAAGGGTCATTTGCATATATCCCATGTGCATCTGTTACAGGAGGTTTGGGAGGTCACTCATTGGAAGTTCTAGCTTGGCTGGAGTTTTCATTTAGTTTTTTCTGATTGGTTTTTCAGTGTGACCTTTTAATTCTTTGTTTTAATTTGTTATTTGGGATATTTTGCAATCACTCTAATGATAATGGACATCAGCTGGGTATAACAACCTTGTGTTTCTTATGCCTAGTTAAAAACTCTGCTTATGTTATGCTGATGAGGTCAAAATGAGGCATAAATATGTATATCCATAGCTAGTGGCGCTTTGCTTTATTGGCCTGAAATTGTCCATTAAAATGACTTCCAATGTAAAAGTCATGGGCAATCAGAATTGCCATATAGCTGAAACACTTGATGTTCATATAGGTCATTTGCATATATCCCATGTTCCTCTGTTACAGTAGGTTTGGGAGGTAACTCATTGTAAGTTCTAGCTTGCCTGGAGTTTTCATTTAGTTTTTTTCTGATTGGTTTTTAAGTGTGACTTTCTAATTCTTTGTTTTAAAACCCATAATATCTAATTTCATAACATCAAGACCAGAACATCTAAAACTCATAACATCGAATTTCATAACATCTAAAATGTATAATATGTAATAGTGTATCAGCTGATATGCAAATGTTATAGTTTAATCTGTTAATCTTGTGGTATCACTATGAGATGTGGTTTTCATTTCTATAGCTATTATTTATATAGTGTAGAAATTAATACTCTTTATATTGTGTTTATTTTGCCATTCTGTATGTGTTTTTTAGGTCATACAGGTAAGTGATATAGACATTATGTATACATTCTTTATAGTGATCATGATACAGTGGGACTAGGAAATTAAATTTTTCCCACTGTAGTGCGATCTCAGAGTTGGCATATTTAATTTACGGAGGTGTGGGGGGTGCAGGAGGGCTTGCCTCCTTGCAGAAATGTAGTAAAAAGTGAGTTTGGTAGTTTGGTGTTGTTATATGTGGAAGGGATGTTATTTTTATGTGATTTCTAGTGTTTGATGTTCTGATGCACATTTTCAATGTTATGAAATTCGATGTTTTGGGTTTTAGATGTTTTGAAGTGGACTCATATATACTTCATCAGTTTCTTGATGCTAGCTTTCAGCCTGTGGGGAAGTATAAGTGGGTCCCACATAGCCCAGAGGAGATAGTCAACACTTTTTGGGAGTTCTATGGTGTAGCCCATTTCCCTGAGGTACTGGGAGCCATAAACTGTACCCACTTTGAAATAAAGGCTCCACTTGGTGAACTGGGAAGGAGGTATATGAACCGCAAAAAAAGTATCATTCAGTGAACTTCTAGGTAGTCTATAATATTCATGGTATCATCTCCAGTGTGTATGAAGGCCACCCAGGCAGTTTTCACAGCTCCAGGATATGGCACACATGTATGCTTTGCCAACACTTTGAGAGGAGTGGCTTCCCTCAGGGGTGTCTTGTTGGCAGTACTGGATATTCACTGGAACCCTGACTTGAAATACATTAGAAATCTGTTCAACTTTACAAAGCAGGGATATTGCTGTGGTCTATCACAAACCAGATCCATATCCAAGCATATGTTTAAGCTGCAGAAGGCATGGTTTCACTGTCTGGATTCATTTATTAGTGCCCTGCAGTATGACCCTGCCAAGTTTGCCAAAACACTAAGTATACAGTGTTACACAATAGTATACTTACAAAGTGATTACTGTAGGTTAGCCTTTTGCAGGGCCAACAGTTTACAGGACAACAGATAGTGGAAGCAGAAACAAATGAGGAATCACAGGAGGAGCCAGCAGCAGGGGCTGACCATGCCAGAGAGAGGTGGGCAAACTATGCTGTGGTTCTAGGAAAGAGGCAGGAGACTGAACACAGCTTCACAACATAACTATACAAGAGTTAAGCAGAATAGACTACAGCAAAAATAATGCATGCAAAACAAAACAGGCTGTGCTTACCCATGTATAGGCTGGTAATGTTATGCACATTAAAATAGGTAATGCAAATGGCAATGTACAAAAGGTAGTGCGCATTTTTCATCATCTGCACAGGAGAAGGAAATACAGGACTGCATATATTTCACAGGGATGTGTGTGAGTGCTGGTGTGTATAAAACAAATGCTTATATGGGGAGTGGCAGAATGTACCCAAGATAGAGTTTTCACTGTGTGATACCTTAAACCTCCTGAAATAGAAGCCCATGGGATATATGCAAATGGCATCCTTAAGGATATCAAGTGTTCTGGCTATATGGCTTCTGAATTTCCATGAATTTTTACTTTTTCTTTTTAAGTCTTTGTGGATGCATTCAGGCCAAAAAAGTCAACCCCCTACTAACATCAAAACCAAAGAATAAAGAGGTTGTGCAGGCAAACCAATTAGCAAAAACTACAAAAAAACAACCTTAATTGCTATGGAAACTAGCTGGCTTAAAAAACCCTGTGCTTCTAAAGTATAGACAGATAATTCTATTATGCTTTGGCAATGAGGTTATAAGAAGACTGAAACATCCATGTCTCCAGCCAGTGAGGTTTGGCCTTATTGGCCTGAATGTGTCGACAAAGACTTCAAAAGAAAAAGTAAAAAGTCATGAGCATTCAGAAGCCATATAGCTGAAACACTTGATGCCCTTAAGGTGTCATTTATATATATCCAATGAGCCTCTATTACAAGGATATTAAGGTATCACACAGTGAAAACTCTTGCTTGGCTAGGGTTTTCCTGTTGTTTTCACTAACTTATTTTTCTGTGTGACCTTTTTACTCTTTGGTTTGGATGTTAGTTGGGATATTTTACAGGTATGTTAATTGTTACGGATATCACATGGATTTAATGATCATGTGTTTCTAAAGTATAGCCAAATAGTCCACTTACCCTGTGCTGATGTGATCATAACATGGCTAAATCATGCATTTCCACTGCTACTGGTGTTTGGCTTTATTGGCCTGAATGCATTCACAAAAACTTAAAAAAAAAGTAAAACATGATGGACATTCGGAAGCCATACAGCTGAGAAATTTGATGGCCTTAAGGGGTCATTTGCATATATCCCATGGGCTTCTATTTTACGAAGTTTAAAGTATCACACAATAAAAACTCTACCTTGGCTAGGTTTTTCTTGTAGTTTTTATTAATTAGTCTGTGTGTCTTTTTTCCTCTTCGGTTTGGATATTAGTTGTGATATTTTGCAGACACCTTAATTGTTATAAGTATCAGCTTGGTTTAAAAACCTTGTGCATCTAAAGTACAGCCAAGTAGTCCACTTATGCTGTGTTGGAAAGGTCATAACAACCTAGATTTCACTAGTTAGTGGTCTTTTGCTTTATTAGTCTATACCATCTGCAAAGACTTAAAAGCAAAAAATTCATGGACATTAGGAAGCCAATTAGCTGAAACACTTGATGTCATTAATGAGTAATTTGCCTAAATCCTATGGACTTTTATTTCAGGAGGTCAAGGGTGTCAAATGATGAAAACTCTAGTTTGGTTAGGTTGTTCTTGTAGCTTTTTTACTAATTGGTATTTCAGTATGACATTTTACACTTTGGTTGGGAAGTGGCAAAATCAATATAGAAGTAATGGTATCAAAAATGGATGGGATCAGTGGATGCATGTGATGTACTGGGGGCTGTGGTGGTGGTGGCATGTGAGTGTGTGTGTGTGTATGTGTGTGTGTTTCTGTATGTGTGTCTGAACGGCCATAGTTACAGCATTTGGTGCAGCCCTGCAGCTTAGCCTACTGGTACTAACACACTACTTTCAGAGGAAGGACAGTGATCATGTCTTCTCCATCTGCACCATTAACATCTCCCATGGACCTTCCTAACCATGACTGCTAAATGCAGATTCAGACATGTTTCTATTGTTCCCCAGCACATTTCCCTGAACAATAGTGTCTGCATTAACCTATCTCCTCTCAGATGTTTCTGTTGCCTGGTTATTCAAAGTCATGCCATCTGCTTCCATGGTCTGTGTAGGGAAGCAGTGATCATCTTCCCTGTGTCAAACACATACATTAGTAACAAAATCTTCAGGTCCTCCAAGGCATAGGCAGTTCTACAGTGATGGCTCCAGGAAAAGAAACACCCTTGAATACACCAAACAAACAAACAAAAAAAAAACAACTACCATGTAAGTAAGGCCTAGGTTGTAGTAGTCTAGGGATAAAAATGTCTTCTGTAACATTATCAAAATGGTTTGGAGAGGCAGGTATATCTTGCAAAGGATACTGCTACTCTGGAGCAAAGTCCCTATCCAAAAAAAATGTTCTTCCCTGATTATACTCAAGTGCAACATTAATCTATGGATAGGAAACAGGAAATGTACCCCAGGATTGCCTCCTGTACTACTAATGGACAGAGGCAGGTTCTAAATGCTTTATCCAATGCATGGGTACCCTCAAATTATCTATTGTATGATCCTAGTTATTCTAATTAGGTGTAATATATAATTATTGATTATGGGATGGGTAAAGCCAACCTCTAACCAAATGGGATAGGTTAATTAGAGCATAAAAAGGGAATGTTGGTTATGCTTAAAGTAACTCACAAGGGCAGCTAGACTAGTATTTACTATGAACTTATCAACCTATAAACAAACATTTTACATCAGTAAATGCAGCCAGAGCTTTTGAACTAAGAGGTTTGATTAGCTGTATCACCCTTTGATGGTCTATCTTGCCACTTGCCATTGCAGAAATTTTTAAGTGGAACACACATCACTCCCTTAGACATTACAGCTATCTACACATCTGGGTGATTTCAGATGTAAAAGAGAACACAGTGCCTTAATTAAACATTTAGGTTCATAAGTGAATACAAGGCTAACTGCCATGAAGGGCCATTTTAAGCCTAGCCAATAACCCAAGGTTAGAAAGAAAGCCTATTTTTTGTGTTTATGAGGCAAAGATTTTAACCATTATGCCAAACCCACCCACCCCAAAAATAAAGGACCTCTATTCATTTTAATAGGTGCTTTGGGATCTTTTATATCTCCCTGTGCTAACAGATGGGAATTTGGTTTAGCATCTCAATGAAGGATGACACTCTCAGGGTGCAACACTCCACTTATGCACTGTAGTGTCAGCAATCCATCTACCCAGTGTGGGAATAAAACCCATGGCCTTTTGTACTAAACTTAAGTGTGTTACTAACATTGCAATCCACTGAAATTCTGTGACTCAGAATCAAACCAGGGCACTAATTGTGAGAGTGATAAATCCTAACCACTAGACCAATAAACCACCAGGGTTCCCCTGATGTGTTTTGGAATGATGATATCATTTAGAGTATCACCCCACAGGAAAGTTTCATTTCTTGACAATGACATTGTGCTTGATAATATAAGCAGCAAGACAAAAAGACAAATTTATTTTATTTATTTATTTTACATTTGTTGACCGGGCTAGTCTAACTGGCTATATGTCCATATTCAGTAGAGGCCCGGGGAGAAAAGCTCCAAGCATGAACAGTGGCAAAGTTAACAATATATAAAAAGACATGTAAAATCACAATACAGAGGCAGCATTGGTCAAAAGAAAAATTATAATAATAAAATTATAAACTATAAAAGTTATACTAAAAATTATACTAAAAAATTATACTAAACACAATAGTAGGTATGAGCAAAACCCAATTAAGAGAGAAAAGCCCTTATATTTTATCCTCTTACTATGAAGAAAAGAGTAGTAACTAGATTTGGAGGCAAAGGTTAGAGGAGTAGGGATAGGGGTAAGAGCAGGAAGGGGAAAATATATCAGTCTGGGTTAGCACATGGACAAAGCCAATGAGTTTTAAGATGTTCTTTAAGATGTTTTTTAAATAGAGAAGTAGAAGCAAGGATAGATAATTCAGAAGGAAGCGGATTCCAGTTTTTACCTGCTGTGTTTGAGAAAAGTGAGTCACCAGCTTTGTTGTTAGATTTAATCGAGGAAACTAGAAGCTTATTAGCAGAGCTTAGTGTAGCTAGATTTTTATATGGTGTAATCAGATTAGTGAGGATAGGGGTGTTGTTGGGGTGGTATAGGATCTTTTGAGTGATAAGTAATTGTTGACAGAGTATATGGTTCTGCAGTTCTAGCCATTCAAGTTGTTTGAGGTTGAGGCAGTGGTGAGTTTTAAAAGGGGAGCATGTGATGAATCTAGCTATGCTATTATAACAGGTGGAAAGTTTGGAGAGTATTTTTTAGCTAGGTTAGTATGTATAGCAGAGGCATAGAAAAGGGTAGAAATGAGGTGGGTCTTGACAATAGTTTTCCTGGCAGAAGGGGTAAGGAAGGGTTTAATTCTATAAAGGGTACCAAGTTTTTTGTTAACAGACTTTATGGTGGAGTTGATGTGGTCATCGTAGTTGAGACGGTTATCAATTGTTACACATAATAGGCGGGTTGTAGTATCTGGGGTTATGTTGTTAGCATTGTTAGAGGATACAGAGAAGAATGGATTAAGTGATTTATGAGTTGGAGTAAAAAGCAGTAGTTTTGTTTTTTTGGGGATTTAGGAGGAGGCAGTGTTGCAAAAACCAGTTTTCAACATTATGAAAAAGAGTTTGGGTGAGGGACTGGAGAGAGGCTATATTCTTAGCTGTACAGATTAAGGTGTAGTCATCTGCATATTGAATGCAGGTGGCTTGAGGTATGTTCATGTGTAGATCATTAATAAATAAGGAAAAAAAAAGGGAACCTAAGATAGAGCCTTGGGGTACTCCAATATTTACTGGAAGTAATGAAGACAGATTGCTTGCTGTCTATTTTCCAGATAAGACCTAAACCATTGTAATGCTTGTGGATCGAGAGAATGGGCCTTTAGTTTGGCTAGAAGTAAGTTATGGTTAACCATATCAAAGGCTTTTGACAGGTCAATAAATAGTGCAGAGGAAAAATAGTTATTGTTGCGATTTTTATTTATAGAGTCGGTGAAAGATAGTAGGGCAATCATGCTATGGAATCGTCTGAAGCCATGTTGGTAGTTTGCTAGAAGGTTATTTTGTAGTAGGTGGTTAAGTAGTTGTTTGTGAATACATTTTTCCATTATCTTAGCTAATGGAGAGAGTAAGGCAATAGTTTGAAAGTTAGAAAGCTCAATAGAAGATCCACCTTTATGTAGAGGGATGATGTGGGATACTTTCCATATGGTAGGGATTTTGCCTTCTGAGATAGTTCTGTTAATAAGGATAGAGATGGGATAGTCTATAGCTTTTGTGGCAATTTGTAGGTATTCAAATGGGAGACGGTCAGCATAAGCGGTGCAAGGTTTCAGTTTTTGAAGTAGCTTATAGATGAGAGATGTAGGTACAGGTTGTATTTGAAAGGTAGGAGATAAAGTCTTGGAGGTATTTAGTGGGGAAGCAGTAAAAGGAGGTAAAGAATTGGCTAGGGTTTGAATGGCTTCTGTAAAGTCGTTATTAAAGGCATCAGGGATCTGGTTGGAGTTATTATGGTTGAAACCTGCTGGAGGAGGAGTAGTAGAGTGACCTGGCTGAAGAAGTTTGTTTATCCCTGACCAAATTTTTTGTGGAATTTTTTGACTGGTTTGTTGGAGGTGAAGGTAGAAGACTTTTTTGTCTCTAAGAATATCGTTCTTGGTGGCATTTCTTAACTGTTTAAAGTTGAGGTGATCTGATGGACATTTGGTAACTCTCCATTTAGCCCAGAGTTTATTTCTGAGGAGCATCTTTTGCCTAGTTTGTTTTGTGAGCCATGGGGCATATTTGGTTCTTATTCTAGTAGAGCAATAAGGTGCATGGTAATCTAGGATTTGAATAAAGTCAGTGTTAAAGTAGGTCACAGCCTCATCAAGTTCAAGATGGGTCAGTGGTGACCAGTCACATGCTTGCAGTTCATTTAGGAAGCTGTCTGGATTAAAGATTTTTTTTTGAGCAGGAGGATTTGAGATTATGAGTAGTTGGGATATGGACTTTTTGTCTAATAATCTAGGTAAGCATATGGTCGCTGATATTGTCAGGAAGGGTTCCTGGAGTATAAGTTTCAGGGTGGCTATTAATAAGGATCCAGTCAAGAGTAGTTTCCTTACTGCTAGGTTTGTGGATTCTAGTAGGAGTGGTTATTAATTGTGAGAATCCAAAGAGATTTATGTGGTTAGTAGAGTTAGGGGAGCTGCAGGGTGGACCAGCCGATGTTAAAGTCACCCAGTACAATGGTCTCCTGGGTTAGTTGGGTAGAGAGGTAACTGAGTAAGTTTTCAAGAGTATTGGTATTGTTACCTGGGGGGAGATACGTGCAAATTAGATAGATACATTTGGAGTTGTTGATTTGGAGTTTGGTAGTCAGGATTTCAGATTTGGTGTCTAATGATGGAAGCACATTAAAGGGGGAAATTTGGAGATTAGATTTATAGAGAATGGCTATACGTCCACCTTTTCTGGTTTTACGGTCACATTTAAGGATATTATAGCCAGGAGGGATAATTTCATGGTCTAGAGTAAATGGTTTTAGCCAGGTCTCTGTAAGACATAGAATATCAAGTGAGTGCACATCAAGGAGTGCATGCAGGTAGGAAATTTAATTGTTACTACTTCTAATGTTAAGGTGAGCTATCAGGAGGGAGTTAGGTGGTTTAGTTAATGTAGGCAATGTTAAATTGTCTAGGTTATTGGTATAGCCAGTATTGGGGCCAGGGTTTGGATGAATATCACCATCTAGGAGGGGGAGTTGCTGGGGATATTGTAGGAATTTAAGGATTTTGTAGAAATTATTAAAATTCTTTTTGGTAGTGAAGTAAGTACCATGGGTTGCTCTGTGATATTTTGGTAGTATATAGTTAGAGGTACAGGTTATGTTACTGTGGTTAAGGGAGTAGCTGAAAGAAGATGGTAAAGTTTGTTGGAAGTGATGGTTATGTTCAGGTAGAGAAAGATTTTCAAAGAAGGTGAGTGAGTAAGTTATGGTAAGAGAGGCTATTATGGTAGTTAAGAGTAGTATGTTTGCAAAAATAGATTTGTGTGTTGGGGCCATAGTAATAAGTAGATATGAGTTGAGAGTAGTTTGTGTGAATAGGTGAAGTAGAAAATAGGAGAGATTGTTTCAAGAGATTGAGCAGGGTTTAAATTATGCAAATAAGTAATTAGTGGAGGTTGTATAGGAGGTAGATTTGGGAAGTAGTTAGTGCAGTGAATGGTTAGGAAAGGTGAGGGAGTAGTTCAAAAGAAAGTTAATTAGTAGTAATTAGGAGAGAAAGAGATAGGGGAGTGGCCTAGTGATGAGGAGGTTTGTGATAGGATGAGAAAAAAGGGGGGAGTGGTTAGTGAAGTATAATTGTAGGACCACTGCTGGTGAGTGGGAAGTGGGGGTAAGGTAGGTGAGCAGAGTGAGCCCACAGGGTGAATGGAGTGGGGCAGACCCAAGGAAGGTAAAAACAGTGAGAAAAACAATCAGTAAGGTAGAAGGTAAGAATAGATGAAAAACAAAAAAGGATGGATACTAAAGACATAATTCATTAAATTAAAAAAGAGAAGATGGATAGTAAATTTATGGGCTTTTTTGAAGCCTGGTTTGAAAGAAGAATTCTATTTTATTATGTTTAGGATTAGAACATTGGATGTAATATTTACATTATTCTTTAGAGTTCTCTGTTGCTTTAAATTTACATTTAATTTTGGAGTCTGCATGTCCTCCCCGTGGTTGGGTAGGCATTCGAAAGACATGCTTAAATGGGCATGCCTTCGTTGAAGGTTGAACATCGAGCTGGCAGGTCAGCGTTCGTCAGAATCTACTGCCAATCATTAGTGGACCGGATTTCCACTCTGGCGACCCCTAACTGGGAAAAGCCAAAAGACAACAACAACTAATGCATTTTTGGTATTATCTAATTAATCAGTAATTAATTGAGTTTTAAGTGTGATTGGTATATTCATATTCCTATGTAATATCAGACGGCTCAGTAGAGTCCCATGACATTGAGAAAGCTTGGGGGAAACCCTTGTTACTGTGTCTGTTGTGGGAAATTGCCTTTTATCAATTTGGGTTTGAATTAATTTTCAAAGGATCATTGAAGTTCTGTTTTTTTTTTTTTGTTATACACACGCACATATCTATGTATATCTATATCTAAAAAAAAAAAAAAAAAAAATATATATATATATATATATATATATATATATATATATATATATATATATACACATTTATATATGTATCTGTGTATACAAACAGGCTTCTGAAATTCATGAGACTTTTTGTTTAACTATATTATTATTAACATAATTGGAAATTAAATTTTTCACTATGTTTGTATTTCTCTTGCCCCACTCTCATTTTTACTTCCAGACATAACAAAATCCATGTAGGCTCTGCGCAGAGCCTACATGGAGTGTTTTCACATACGTAATATTGCTCACTGTGTGGCAGCATGTCACGAATATTAATGATTCACGGTGCGCATAAGCAAGGTTTTGCAGTCCGCACCAGTGTTGCAAGCCACAAAACCCATAGTCTGAATACAGATTGTACCTCCCAACCTTTTAGTGCAAGAAATATTGATCTCCTCTGCAACTGCTCCCAGAGGGAATCACAGGGGTTTCAGCAGGATAGAACCCTGGACTTAAGCTCAATGCCAGAAAACTTGCTGCCATCCCCTTTGGGAACAACTTGGTTCTCATGAATCACCACATTGAAGATAGTCCACTGAACACTGAAGTCATTATAAGAGAACTGGGAATACAGGCTGACAGAGAGCTCTGTGTTCACCACCACAGTGCCACTGTGTTCAGAATGTCCTTCTATGTGGCACACCTCATTACTAAGGGTGTTGCATCCAGGAAGCAAGAGGTTATTGTCTCCCTCTACTCTCCCCTTATTAGGCCAATTGAGTACAAAGACCCATTTGGTGTGTACCTCACTGGACACCTGCAACAACTGGAGAGGCTGCAAAAGTACCTCACAAAGAGGATCCTAGGCCTTAAGCACTTGTCCAATATGGAAAGACTCCAATAACTCCAACTATTCTCTGTCTCATATTGGCTATTCAGAGGTGATCTCTGCTTGACTTACAAAGCCATGTCTGACCCAGCTCTGTCTGAAATGCTACTTCTAAAGAACCCAATCCATCCTCACCACATGCTCCAGAGACTTCAACCCCATTTCCACAATTAACAGAACATGCTGGAGGGACAGGTTCATAACCCAGAGACTGCCCACGCTATGGACTATACTTCACATACATGTCAAGCAGAGCACCTCACTGGCCCTCTTCAAGATAAATCTGGATGAGTGGATGGGGAATAGAAATCCCACCCTGGGGATCACTCCAGTGGTTATACTCGTTAGACACACTGGGGACTAATGTCAGGTGGAATAATACCAGGGTAATCCTATGGGCTAGGCTTGTAAAGGCTCCATGGCCATTCGCCTAGTACACACCTATGAACCTATGAACTACCTGATTTGCTGGGTAGTGCAGAGGCAGCAGAGGGCGTGCTACCAATTTGTGCACCAGATGTGCTGTGCAGCAGTGTTATAGCTGGTGGAGTGTGGGCAGGAAGATCCCATGGGAAAGGTCGACCTCACTGTGTTGTGGGGAAAAAATAAAAAAATAAACAATTAAAAATAAATAAAATAATTCAAAAAAAAAAGAGGAAAGGATTTGGGTAAGAGAAAAAATGGAGAACATTAGTAACTCGATATGTGACATATAAAGTATAAATATAGTTATTTGACTCTGTTCTGTTACCTTTACTTTTACCATTACAAACTCCTAATAAATGTCTTCATTACTTTTAAGACTACCCAGTTCATAACAGTTGCACACTATAGTACAGATTGCAGCCACCAATCCCTGATGTGTGGTTATATTGCATATATGCCTGTTCCAATTATACAGATTACAGTTTACTGCAGGCCATTTGTGTCACTGGTATAGCTGTATGAAGTTACACTTCAATAATGATGAAAACCTAACAGTATTGTATATTTGGGAAGTGTGGTGCTTGAATTCACAACCAATGACTACCTACTAATACTGTACTGTTATATTGTCCTACAGACTACTGCATGCATACTTTTCCATTAAAGTTTAGAGATTATACATATTTGCTGTTTCCAAGACTGTATGCTTCTGAGCCCCCTAGGACTTTTACTGTTGGAGGGAAGCCTTCTAGCTTGTCAGTGGGAGTGGTAACCACTAAGTAGCCTATCTACCACAAGAGGAGTGGTTTATGTCCCACAAATTGTAGTTATTGGCCGTTTGGACAGTTTTTCCATCTTTTTCAACTTCTCTGCTTTTAAAGCCCACATTTGAGCTTGTTTCCTGCTTCTCCTGTAACTAGTCTAGTCCAGACACAAATTTATGGTATCCAAGACTGTTTGTAAGCTTCCGAGCCCCCAAGCCTTTCTATGTTGAAGGGAAGCCTTCTAGCTTATCAGTGGGAGTGGTAAGCACTGGGTAGCCTATCTACCACAAGAGGAGTGGTTTCTGGCACAGAAATTGAAGTGTATTGGCTGTTTGGGCAATTTTTTCCATCTCTTTACAATTTCTGGTTTAAAAGCCCACATTTACGCTTGTTTCCTGCCTTTCCTGTAACTAGTCTAGTCCAACAGCAGATTTGCTGTATCCAGGACTGTTTGTAAGCTTCTGAGCTCCCCAAGCCTTTCTGTGTAGGAGGGAAGCCGTCTAGATTGTCAGTGGGAGTGGTAAACACTAGGTAGTCTATCTACCACAAGAGGAGTGGTTTCTGGCCCAGAAATTGTAGTTTATTGGCCATTTGGGCAGTTTTTACATCTTTTTCAACTTTCTGGTTTAAAAGCCCACATTTGTGCTTGTTTCCCATCTTTCCTGGAACTAGTCTAGTCCAGATACAGACTTGCTCTATCCAGGATAGTTTGTAAGCTTCTGAGTGGTGCCAAAGTCTGATCTTCAATTTTTCCCTTTGATCTGTTAGTTCTCTCCTCTTCTGCAGTTTTACTAGCTTATTAGTCTAGCATTTTACCAGACATCTTGTAGCAAATATTGTAGCACACAAAATTGTTACCAGCACTAAATGCTCTACAAGGAAACAGCTCTAGTACTTATTATTAATGCTCACCCTTCCAGGCATGTCTAAAGGTCAGTTCCTTGTGCTTTCTCATATTAAACTGGTGAACTTGGGCATCCTGAGGCAATGTAGCAAATGCCTCATGTACAACAACAGCCATCTCCTCTTACCTCCCAACTCTCAGACTTGCAAGAAATGCACTTATATATACAAATTAGAAGCCATGCACTCTCCAGCCAGGACCAGAATAGTTGGTCAAGAGGAGAAAGTCAACACTTGCACCATACCACATGGAACACATAGCCCTCCAGAACACACACCAGCACTGCCTTCACATAAAACCACAAACCACAAACCCACCTTCATGGAGGCTCTCAATAAATATCTATCCAAACAGCAGAGACCTCCAAGGCAGAAATGTATTCAAACACCACAACACAACACTAATCAAAAGACACATAGCTCTCCTAAACAGTGTGCCACTCAACCAAAGCCCCTAAGGCAAAGCAGCATTCCCAATAGACTAGTCATAGGTGATTTGATAGTGAGGCACACTGATGTCCCACTCACTAGTTTGAATAAGGAGAAAGTACCAGTGAGCTGCCTGTCAGGTTCCAGGATCCACCACATAACGCATGCACTCAGGTCCCTCAACAACAGGTACAAATATGACTCTGTCATTGTACATGTGGGTGTGAATGACCTGAGACGTACCTCCCTGACTACATGAAAAGAGACATGGAGGAGCTCTGGGATTATGCAGCCTAGGTGGGTATGTCCCTAGCCCTGAGCAGCATCCTACTATCACCCAGAATGATACCACAGTACAAGCAGCAAATGACTTATTTCAACAATTGGCTACGTTTCTGGTGTCATTCTAAGGGGATCCAGTATCTGTCTGCCTGGGATGACATGACGGATAGACCTCGATGCTTTGCCAGACATGGCATGTGTCTGTCACCTCTGGGCTTCCAGGTACTGGCCAAGGCTCTTGCCATCTCTATAGTGCCTTTTTAGGCAGTGTTCCAAAGACCAAATTACCAGCATAACAGCTACACACAAATACAATCTGAGGGTCATGCTGCACAACACTAGAAGTCAAAATCTCAAAATGCACTCACTCAGACCATTCCATAAAATGGAGAACATCAACATTTGTGCTGTAACAGAGACCTGGTTCATGGCAGCAGAAAGCACTCCTGCATTGCTAGGCTATAACTCATTACACACCTTTCAGCCCCAGAACTTGGACTGAAGCTCCAAAGCTGGTGGTGTTTCCATATTTATAAAGGATGTGCACACTTCCAGACTGATAGCCCAACATAACACACCAGAGATACTTCAGGTGCAGATAACATTGGGTAAGATAGCAATTCACATCATAGCCTGCTATAGGTCCCCAACCATGTCCCAAGACTTGTTCCTAAGGACCATGGAGAATATTAGGGTCCCACCTAATACTCTCATACTAGGCAATTTCAACTACCCCTCCATTAACTGGGAAAGCTACTCATGTAGCAATACAATTTCCCAACTTTTCCTGGAATTCATTAATTCCAATACCCTGGACCAGCTCATTCTTACCCCAACTAGAGGTAGCAACATTCTTGACATGGCATTACTAACATGGGCAACCATTGTTCCACACCAGTAGTCAACTCCTCCTTGGTTAGATATTACCGCAAACTAATCACCTTGGAAATCCACATTCCTCCCACCCCCACCCCCTCACCCCTGGAAAGGTAACCACCATGAAAAACCTATCCAAAGCTAACTTTGGGCTACTAAAAACAGATGTGGCTAACTTCACGGCACCCATACAAATTGAGAATTGTTGCATGACTGCCAATTCATACACCAATGCACTGTATGAACATGTACACAGATGCATGGATCTTGCTATATCCAATAGAACAAAGACGCTTTCCTCCAAAAAATGGAAGCCAATCTGGTGGTCCCCTGCCATAAACAAACTCTACAACAAAAGGAAGAAACTGATGCAGAATATGGTGAAGTTCCAAGACTGGAAAAATTCCCTTATCAGTCTCAACAAAAAGTTGAGATCCCCCATCAAATCCTCTAAAGCTAGCTATGAAAACAGAATTGCAACAGATAGTAAAGACATGGCCTTCTATAGTTATGTAAAGAATATCCATGGCAATACCTAGATTTGCTCTGAGCTACTGCACAATGGTACCTCCTATATTGAGCCAACAGTAATTGCCAATATACTGGCCGACAGATTCAGTGCCAACTTTACCCCTCTTCCCCACAAAGGACCAACCACAATACCAGTAGATTGCTAGGCACCCAGTATTCCTGCTGCACAGGTTAAAACAGCACTGTCCTAGGCCAAGAATACAGCTTTGATGAGACCTGACAATATCCCTGGCTATGTTCTATATGAACTACAGAGTGAACTGGCACCTCAACTGTGTGCCCTGTTCAATTTCCAGACTCACTTCAGGCTTTGTCCTTACAGAATGGTGCACTGCTACAGTCACCCCTCTCCACAAAGCAGGAGAGACTACAAACCCTGGGAACTATCACCCCATTAGCCTGACGAGTCTGATATGCAAAGCTATGGAATGCATCATCATCATGGACCTAATAATCAAGAATATAGGGAATCTCCACACTCTGAATCCCACACAGTTTGATTTTGTGAAAGGTAGATCATGCCTGCTCAACTTGGTCATCTTCTTTGAGTCAGTTACCAAAGCTGTGGATGAAGGCAAGGTGGCTCATACAGCCTACCTTGATCTGGCCAAGGCATTTGATACCATTCCCCACTCAGGAATCATATAAAAACTCAATAAGCTAGGCATCAACCCCTATATCACTAGATAGGTTGCAAACTGGCTCACAGATAGAACCCACAGTGAGAAAGTAGCTGACTCCAAGTCAGACTGCTGACTAGTCATGAGTGGAGTCCCACAGGGTTAGGTCCTGGGTCCTCACCTGTTTGGTATCTACTTCTCTGAAGTCCAGGCCAACACAGTTCCCTCATTAGGCCAATCATTGATTACAATGCCCCATTTGGCATGCACTTCACTAGACACCTGCACCAACTAGAAAGGGCACAAAAGTACCTCACATAGAGGATCCTAGGCCTTAAATACTTGTCCTATATAGGCAGACTAAAAAAACTACAACTATTCTCTGTCTCATATCGCCTACTTAGAGGTGATCTCTGCATGATGTACAAAGCCATAACTGACCCAGCTCTGTTAAAAATGTTACATCTAAAGAAATCCCAATCCCTCCACACCACATGGTCCAGAGACCTGAACCTCATTACCACAATCAACAGAACATACTGGAAGGACAGGTTCATAACCCAGAGACTGTCCATGCTATGGAATAGACTTCCCATACATGTCAAGCAGAGCACGTCGATGACCCTCTTCAAGAGAAATCTCGATGAGTGGATGGAAAATAGAAAATTCACCCCATGGATAACTCCAGTGGCTCTACTCAACAGAGGCACTGGCAACTAATGTTGGGTGGCATTCTGCCAGGGTATTCCTATGGCTAGGCTTATAAAGGCCCCAGGGCCATTAGCCTAGTACTCACCTATGAACCTATGAATGCTCAATTATATACAACAGTATAATAAACCAATAAAGGTGTCTTTACTTTTAATGCTACAATAGCAATACTGTTCGGATGCATATATACCACATGCTTCTCACATCTGTGCCAATCTAGCAGGATGGGTTTGTGCATTCAGTTCTCAGTCTATGACAGCTGTGGAAAAAACATATAGAACAGAATAATATTATGAATACCAATCCTGACTATATCCATCATTTAACTCTTACAAGTAGTCTCTGTAAGTGATACACCTCTGCAGGGTGTCCCCAGTCCTACATTTGTTGATCTAACAGTCAAGGGTATCCTTCTTCTTTATCTTGAGGTCTCTGTAGTAATTCCTACATTGTTCACCAGGGAGGTCTGTACTGGTTGCACTGGTCAGAGCACGGGCCAGACTATTCCATGCCTCTGCCTTTTAATCTGAGCCATGATAGTCCCTCTGAAGAAGCCTGGGCCCATGTTCATTCACTAGGAGTCCAACAAACACTTTGGATTTCTGGACACCCAATTGTTGAACATGAAATCTCAAAATCTCTTCACGAATGCCTGCCTTCTCTACCACAGATTAAGACCAAATGTTGAATGATTTTTTTCCTCCCAATTGCAGGTATCACACTTACTGGGAGTGTTCACTTTTTGGTTTTGCAACATTTCATAGTGTTGCACATTGCTTACCATTGTGCAGTCATGGTGCGCAAGAAACGTGTTTGTGCGATGGTCAGTAGTATTAACTGAATGCATCCGTTTTATGTTTGTGGCTCCTATATGCTATCTGAATGGTCCATTCATCCAGTTTATGCACTCCTGGTCTATGCACAAATGGGATGAACATAGCCAAAGCTATTTGTGCTAAACTGCCCATTGCACAAACAGTGGCCCACAAAATGGAAAAAAAAAATTAAAAAATGGAAAAATAGCTGAAATGAGGAAATTCAATATATGACATACATGGTAAAAAATGTTAGTACACATGAGATGTGACTACATTGGTCTGGATCCCATCTCTTACTCCAATGCACCATGAGAAAACAGGATGGGGGACTTAACCATCTTTGCCACACAAAGAGCTTTGCAGCAAAGAAATGAAGTCATTCCTCATACAACCAAGTTCAACTGAATGTACTCTGATATCAAGGCTACAAAATTTATTATATGCAATATATTTGGATGTAGTTCACTTAATCATCACAAAATTTGTTATGATTACTCATTGCAAATATACAGTTCTGTCATACTTTTCTGTGTTTCTTGGTGATTCATCAGTTATCAGACCAGTACTCAGACACATGCAGTGTGTAAGCCAGTATATAACATTTACCTTAAAATGTGTGAGGATATTAACTAGGATCACTATGATATCCAATTGAAATCAAATGAAGGGCAGGTTGGATGGCACAAACAAGCATAGACTGCTATATTTTGGGGGAAAGGAGATAGGTTCCTGTTAAGGCACATGCATGGGTATCCTCCTCTTTCAAGGGAGATGGACTCAGGCTGAGCTACTGTTATGGCACAAGCAAGGATATCTTGCTCTTGTTGCTCTTCTTGTTTTGCATCCTGCCTGTTTGATCTTGTGAGGATTATGATGTCGGATACTGCAATATGTCAGATTACTTTCTAACTTCTGTCTGTTATTTCCTTTTACAAACATATGGTGCTGAACTGAGGGCATGCAGTGATCATCACTACTTTGGGAAGATATCAGTGTTTGAATCTTTAAGGCCTGAGGCCTGCTACTTTCTAATGGACACATACAAGTCTAATAACTCTCTGCTGTCACATGTTATGTTAATTTGTGTACAAGTCTCCCACCTTTTACTTGTTTACTGTGCCAAGAGATGAAATAGAAGGACATACCATAACATTTTTATACAATGCAGTACATGTTCTGGACTTACCTTGTAAATGTAGCAGTTGGCACAGTGTTAGTTCAGGGCTGACTGTAATACAAGCAGTAGACAGCCAACACATGGGGAGGTAAATCTCTGGCTCTGAATTGAGGCTGGCAGAGGTCACACAGTTCCTTTATTGTGTCTTTGTCCATCCTGTAGCAGTCTACAAATGTCCATGTTATGTGTGATGTGATACATTAATGTGACCTACAAACTCTTCCTTGTCTTGGCCTAGGCCTATTGGCAGCAGCAGCAGTATTGCTTGCAGCATCTAGCACATACAAATGGAGTTAAACAGCAGTAGCTTCTAACATTCTGTCTGTGTAAGCTTTCTGTATATGTGCTCCACTATTTTAAAATCCACAGGAAAAACCATCATGGAGTCTATATGGTTGCTTTATAACTTGTTGAATAGCTCCACCAAATTTGTTTATTAGCATGCAATGCATCTGTTTATGTTGCAATTAGCATCTCTGAAACACAGGCTAAGACAGATGAAATTCATTAATAATCTACTCTATTATAAAAAGCTAGGCAAACTGATGGTGGACACTTGCTACATGTTTGCAGGACTTTGCAAAAAACAAACTATTTCCAAAGATATCTTTACAGATGAGTATTGAACTGCAGGAGGTATGCTCCCATTTTGTTACCTACATAATGTATATGCTGGAATATCTTGATGAATGATGTGAACCAAAGTCTTTTACACCATTAATTGCATGCATTAGTTAGAAGTGTACTGATGGCATGGCCATATTTGTCAAGTCATTTCAGTGGTACAAATGATTGACAATACATGAAAATAGAAAGCTGTGTGATACACATGTACAAATGTTTCAGGGACATGTCCTTTTAAAGCATGTTTAGCATTTCAAAGATGTTTTATTAGAAAAATGGTTCAAATGCCTGTTCTTTTGTGGGTTGGCGGTGCAAAGAAAGGTTACTGTTATGTCAGAAACTAGAAGGACTGTTCTTTTCGGGGATAGCACAATTGAGTTACTGCTATGGCACATACTAGGATATGTTGTTTTTGCTACTCTCCTTGTTTTGCATCCTGCCTGTTTTTAGTATCATACATATGTAGACTGTTTCATGTTTTTCCAATTGGTACTACTGCCTACCTTTACTGTTTTATCTGGTAACAGTTACTTTGCAGTTATGTGATACTTATGTGTATTATCACTCTGTTGTCGTTTAAGACACAAAATGCCATTGAGTTGGAGACCCCTTCAGTGAAGTTGAGAATAATATCATTGTTGACAAGCTCAGTTAACATGGGGCATTTCTTCTAGAAAGGGGTCATTCCAATATACAGAAAGGATTCTAGTATGGCAGCAGATTTTTGCCAATGTCAATTCTATGGTCAGCCTAAGCTGGACATATGAACAGGTGCACCACAGGGCAACTTGTATGGTAATCTCTGCACAGAGGCATACAGCTGCTGTTGCCCAAGACCAGAGGGTAAACAAGAGTGGGCCTGCTACAGAACAACCTCTCACCTCCAATGAGGCTTTCCTGGCAAATATTATCCAATAGGACTACTCACAGCAGAGTGGACCACAACATGTACTTGACATGGGTGGCACGCCTTCTGAGTCCCAGGGGATCTTCCAGCTAAGCTTTGTTATATGATCGGTTGAGCACTGCTGTATAGTAAAACAATTGAAAAAAAGTTACTTGTGTGTTGCATGTCTTTTTTAGTGGGGGTTGAAGATTGGTACAGTGATAAGCTCAGTTTGGAGGTGTCAGCCATGTTCTGGTTGACTATACATTTACTGCAGATATAGAGGAGTACATGCAGTACCCCCCCCCATTTTATGGTTAAATGTGATGATGTTGCCATTACCTCTTGCTAAACTTATTTCAGAACCATCAAGAATCCAGCAACATATGCCTCCTGCAGATGGTAAGCTGAATAAATGTATTTCAGTACTGCAGATCAATGTAAAGTAATATCATAATGTGTCAGTTTAGGTCTATTGTGTATGCTGTTGTGCTGTCTGAGATAGCGGCAGCACTGTATTAATGTGTTCTTGTGTTTCATAACTTTTATTACATGACAGTGGGAGTCTGGGCCCTGTGCCACCTGACGTCAGTGTCTCATCAGACACTGATGACGATGGTGGCAAAAATGAGGCACAGTTGGGGATTGCAGAGGTTGAATCTGACACAGCGGTTGACATCCATGCATCTCCTTCATTTTCCCCAGACACAGCCAGTAGCCCTACACCTACCCAGTCCACTGGTCCCAGAAATGTGCTGCTTTATTGCCTGTTCAGTCTGGCTCCACATAGCCAAATTTTTGGAGAGGTGCCACTCAAGAGGTTCAATAGGGGTGCTCAGATGGAGCCTGCTGCCTCTCCTCCACCTGGTGCAGGTGTCTCTTCCTGTGTCATTCAAAGTATGTTTAAGACCATCATGGAGGCACAGGCACATTCAGAAAGGTACTCAAGACAAATACTCAAGATTGTGGATGTGGCACAGGTTGACATGCATAACTGCCTCCACCATGCTGCCATTCTCTGGATCGGATGAATGCCATATTGAAATGAGGGGTGCCTGTGATAGACCAAGGGGTCTGTATTATGGAATGAACAATGTCTATGATGGCACATCTGCTGGGAGGGGAATGGCGTTCTTATAGGTGTTGGTCAGCCACAACATCTGCTGATAGCCAATGTGGCCTTTCCCGATCACGCTTCTGTAGTAGCAGTACTTCCGCTGGTCCATCTGTGAGTTTGCTGTTCACACCCAGGCATGGCAGGTCATAGAGTCATGGTCTAGGGTATTCCCACGAAGGAAGCAGGTTCAACAGATATCAGTCACATTCAGGAAGCATCACTGCATCTGACCTTGGTTGTGGAGGTGACAGTGCAAATCTTGGCAGAGCCATTTCTCAAGGTTGGGGATGACAACGATGAACTGCTACCTCTATCATGATGTACAGCTAGCACTGAGCTTGGTTGTATTATTGCAGACTCTCACACATCACTTTCAAATGGAGGACTCCTACAGAAACACACACAACAATTGCATGGCTCAACTTGCCTGCTTCTTTTCCTTACTCACCAATGCTCACTGACCTTTTGTGTCAGCCTAGGCTCCCTGAACCCCCCCACAACACCCTGTGCAAGTGAGGATAACTGTCTCATATCCCTATTTTCTCTCTTTGGAATTCATGGATACAAAAGCTTTGTGTCTGTTGCACAGGATGCATAGCTACATTAGTGGATTTGTGCGGTTTAACTGATAACTGTACCTGTCATTTATATTTGCCTTGCCAAATTATACAATAGATAGCATCATCAAGTCAGTACTTTCTAGTGTTTTTCTTGTAAGGATTTTGAAGTCAGGAACTGAAATGTTCTTCATTACTTTCTTAACTTTTCTCTTTAATGTTTTCCAGTACATACGTATTGGGCACATCATAAGACATGCCATCACATTCAGATCTCAGGATTGTATGACAGCATTGTAGTCAAACTCATAAAAGCAGTAATACAGTATAATGCTCTCTTTTGCATGAACCTCACCAGACACATGCTGAACAGATCACAGGGCTTTTTTATCAAGATAACACAGGGCCTACTAACTATGACATGATGTATGCGGGTAGATTAAAAGACATGTCACTGTCATCCACCTGGTATCGCATTAAATTGTAACTGTTATTCTAAACCACTAACTTTTGGTTTAAGTACTTCGGCTTTAGGCCAGTTGTTCTATATTAAGAAGTTTTATATTAAGAAGGTTTGTAGTCTACACTCTTGTGGGAGGAGACAGTAGCCTCTGCCCTTCTAAGCTTGAAATTGATGGTTAAATGCTTATTTTGCCTGTTGTTCTAATTGTCTTTCTTATAGTTTAAGCACTTTGGCTCCAAACCAGTTTTTTTTACTTTAGGAAGGTTTGTGGTCTAAACTCCTGTGGCAGGAGAGGATAGCCTAAACCCTCCTAAGCTGGGCATTGCTGGTTGAAAGCTTATTGTGTTGGTTTTCTTAAAGTGTCTTAGTTCTGGTTTAGGCACTTAGGTACCAGACCACTTAGTTCACACTAGGAAGGTGGGATACCCTCTTGTGAGCATATTCTGCCAAATTTCTGTTTTATTTAAAAGTTTTTTTTTTTGCTGCTGTGATTGTGATTTTCTGCACTTAGAATTTGTAGTATTTCTGCATTTTACAGCACAGGCAAGATTCAGACTTGCTGAATCTAGACTGTTTGGTATAATTTGAGCAATAAAACCAGTTATCTTACATTAAGAAGACTGCCATGTGCCATTGTGGCAGAAGTGTGCAGCCAAGGACCCATTTGAGCTGGGGATTGTTTGAATAAGGCTCAATCTTGGCCTTTCTCATTGTTTACTTTTTTATTATCATTTAACTTCACTTGTATTTTAGCATTGTGTTTGGTGGGTTTGCAATTAGTTTACCAGAACTGCTCAGAAATTGCAATGTTGCCCTGCAAGCAATGTGAAGCACTGACTCAATTTTCTACACCTAGCCCTCCATAGAATAGTCACTTTTTAGTGTTACAACAAAACTTGTTCTATCTACCCCACTCCCCACTTAGTTACTACAGTATATACCTGCCATAATGGGTGAACAGTTTCTTAACCTTTCTCCAGCCAGCCTGATTGACATGGGCATTCTAAGGCAATGTAGTTATTGCATCATATATGCTGACAACCAGTTATTTCTAAAACAAACAAATACAACATATGAGAGCTGTATCTATACTATGAATTTGGAATCAATCCTCTCCCATAACAACAAACCAGCTATCAAACAGGTTGTCAGCACACACATTTAACCTCTTGCACATAACAAGCTCACAACACATAAACCCACTTACATGGAAGTACTCGCTAGAAGCCTACCTAAAGATCAGAGACCTCGCAAGTGCAAACCTACTACACGCTGCAGTAACAGCAGAATCCACTACACATAATAATATACACAACAGTGTCTTAGCCAATAAACCCCTATGGCAAAACACCTCAAAACCAAATGCCTTGGTCATAGGTGACTCCATAGTGAGACACATGGGTGTCCCCCTCACCAGACTGGACAAGAAGAATGTCACGGTCAGCTGCTTGTCAGGTACCAGGATAGATCAGATCATGCATGCTCTCAAGTCTCTCACCAACAAGTATTGCTATGACTCTGTCTTAGTCCATGTTGGAGTGAATAACTTGAGACATACCTCACTAAACAATATGAAGAGAGACATGAATGAGCTCTCAGATTATGTGTCCTAGACAAGTATGTCCCTAGGCCTAAGCAGCATTCCACCTTCATCCAGGATGGTGCCTCAGTATAAACTTAGCTTCTGGTTATATTCCAGAGAGATTCAGTATCTGTCAGCCTGGGAAGATACAGTCGGCAGAATATGCTACTTTGCCAGAGATGGTCTTTTTGGCATTTGGTTACTGGCAAAGGTACTTGCCTTCCTCTTAGTGCCTTTTTAGGCAATGTCAAAACAACTAAATTTCTGAAGTAAAAAAAAAAATACACTAGAGACAAACTCAAAGTTGTGCTGCTTAATGCAAGGAGTCTAAATCAGAAAGTGCACTCACTGGAAGCATGCCTTACCTTCAAAGATGCCCATGTCTGTATAGTTACAGAGACGTGGTTCAAGGCCACAGTGAGCACCCCCTGGCCATGCCAGGGTTCAATGCCTTCCACACGTTTAATCCTCAAAATTAGCATGAAAGAACCAAAGGCAGAAGTGTATGCATCTTTATTAAAGACAAATACACCTCAAGACTGATCAAACAGTACAATTCCCTAGAGATACTCCATGTCCAACTAAGTGTAGGTAAGCCCCTCTTCCATATCATTGTTAGCTATAGGTCCCCTCACCATGAACCACAATAACCACTCTGCATACTTTGAGCTACTTGAGTCATTCACTATATAGCCAAACACCTTGGTCATGTGTGATTTCATCTATAAAAACACACTCGCCCTAAGATTCCTATACTTTAATACAAATTCTCTGGAACAGATAGTCTGCACCCACACAAGAGGCTCAACTATCATAGAAGTAGTACTCACCAGGGGTTCTCTGCCCTAGCCTTGTGTGTTCCCCTCCCTGGTAAAGTCTGATCAAAATTCAGTCTCATTCGAATTAATAGTCATACATGACCCTCCCACAAGAGCAAGAAGGATGAAAATTTATCTAAAGCAAACTATAGCCTCCTAAGTGATGTCATAAATAGTTGCAACCCCCCTTCCCTGCTACCACTGTCAGCTGTGACTGCTATACAAAGGTTTACACAAATGGCCTATATAAACAGCTATACAGATGTATAGACTTGGCTGTACCTGAAAGTATCAAAACAAGGTCCTCCCAAAACAACAGACTGCCATGGGGGTATCAAGCATAAATAGGTTATACAACAAGTGGAAGAAATTAATGTCCAAGAACAAGAGGGAACTTACTTAGCAGAGGAAGGATGCCCTCCACAGCTTGAGCAAGCAAATTAGATATCTTGTAATGTTCTCTAAAGCCAATTATGAAGCTTAACTAGCACCCCTAACTAAAGATAATCAGGAGGCATTCTTTAGCTACATCAGAAATCTAAAAGGGAAGGCCCAGCTTTGTGCTGAACTAGTAGTGGATGCTACCACACATAATGGCCATGAGGACATAGCCAACTTGCTAACAGACAGATTTGGGGCAAACTTCATCCCCTGCCCCAACTAGACATACCCCAAGGTATACCTGCCACCAGTCCTCTACCTAGTATCTCCAAACAGCAGGTCATAACTGCAATCTCCATGGCCAAAAATACAGCCTCTAGAGAACTGGATAACATTGCAGGCTGCCTACTAAATGGTCTAAAACTGACCTTGTGGAATCACTTGGCACTCTCTTCGACTGCAGTCTAAATACTGGCTTTGTCCCAGCAGAGTGGAAAATAGCAACAGTAATTTGCTTGTAGAAAGGAGGTCTGTGAACCAACCCTGGGAACTATAGACCCTTAAGCCTAACCAGCCTTACCTGCAAGGCCATGGAGAGAACATTCATGGACTTTATCAACAAAAACATATGTGACCTTCAAACTCTTGAGATGACCCAATTTGGCTTCATCAAGGGTAGATCATGCTTACTAAAACTGGTGGACTTCTCTGAGAATGTCACCAAAGCCCGAGATGAAGGCAAAACATCACATACACCCTATCGTGAGGTAGCCAAGGCTTTTGACACAATCCCCCACTCAGGGATAATTAAGAAACTCACACAGCTAGGATTTAAACCATGTGTGACTAGATGGGTAACCAACAGGCTCACCAACAGAATGCATACAGTCAAAGTTGAGCATTCCATCTCTAGTAGAAGATTAGTTACCACTGGTGTACCACAAGGATCTGTGCTTGGATCCCTAGTCTTTGGAATCAATTTCTCAGAAGTTCAGGGAAAATAGATGGCCTGTGGCTTATCATGTTCACCGATGACTGCAAACTGGATGCAATCATTGAGTCTCCCAACAATGATGACAGACATCAAAAAGAGCTTACACAGACTAATGACTGGTGCCAAAGCCAAAGACTTAAACTAAATGCAAAATAATGCACTATTATTCCTTTTGACAAAGGGGAAGTCCCTGCAAATTACAATATTAACAGTACCCCCTTTGCTCACCTCTTGAGGTGATGGATTTGGGAACAAAATTTTATAACAACCTTAACTTTGATCGCCAAGTATCCACAGTAGTAAGGAAGACCTCCTATTTTGCACATCTCATAAGTAAGGGCACCACATCCAGAGCTAAGGATGTTATAACTCCCCTGTACTCATCCCTCATTAGACCACTAATCAAGTACAATGCTCCCTTCATAATGTGCCACACTGGACACCAGCAGGACCTAAAGAGACATTAGAGGTTTCTCATCAAGAAAATTTAGGGCCTGCAACACATGACCTACATGGAAATACTGACATGCTCTGTCACTGTACTCTGTATCTTACAGGCTGTGAGAGACAACTTGTGCCTGACCTACAGAGCAGTCTTGTACTCCTCCCTAATGGAAATGGTGCACATCTACAACTCACATAGAACACAATTCACTCACTCTAGGGATTTTAACCTATCCTGCAACATTAACCAAGACATGCTGGAGCAACAGATATGTCTCTTAGAGATTGCCATTCCTCTGAAATAAACTCCCAATTCTTGTAAAACAGAGCTCCTCAATGACTCTATTTAATCATAACATAGACAACTGGATGGGAGACCATACACTTACCCCAGAGATGTCACCTGTGTCCTTCTTAAACAAGGACAGTCAGTGCTGATCATAGACTTGAGCTGAAAATATATACCATACAATCTGATCAATAAGAGAACAAGGGTATAACATGTCTAGGCTTATAAAGGCCCCAGAGCCAATAGCCTATTAACCTCCTATAAATGTATGAACCTAAGGTGACGTCTGCCTGGGCCCCAGGCCAGTGTCTGATCATGCCCTAGTGGGATGACTGCATATGCAATTATCTGATAAAGCCAATGACATCAGCATTGTCTGTTGAGCATATGGTGATAACAGTGTCCCACATGCTGGTGTAAAAGGCTCTCTATAATGTCAAGTAACAGCTCTCACACACAGACCCATTTCACTGCAGTGATAATAGAATCTCTGCCTATCTAAGTATACAGAGTACAGAACAAAGTACTTTACTTATAGTGGATGACATTAGCAGACTATGTGGGAGACAAGAAGTTGGAAGGTCTGTATGAAATGGATGTGTAGGCTTATGCAAGTATGAAAAAACTGGCATGCCATAATATTGGAGAAGTTACTGTAGGAGAGCACATCTATTCGGCTGAGTAGAGATATACACACACCAAGTTTACTGCCGTGAGAGCAAAACCCTTACCTATCTAAGTGCACACACTATAGAACACAATACTCTATGCAAGCACTACAGCACAAATTTAACTTTAATGTTGTTGCAGGTCAGCTAATAGTGGATGACATCGTCAAGCCATATGGAAGACAAGAGGTTGGGAGACTGCATGAAATGGAGGTGTAGGCTTGTGCATGCATCTAAAAACTAGCAAGCCATGCTATTGGCAAAATAACTGTAGGATAACACATCTAATCTGCTGAGTAGTGACACACACACACACACACACACACACACACACACACACACACACACACTCACACACACACACACACACACACACACACACACACACACACACACACACACACACACACACACACACACACACACACACACACACACACACACACACACACACACACACACACACACACACACACACACACACAGACACACCAAGCTGAGTGCAGTGAGAACAGAACCCCTACAAATCTAAGTGCACAAACCTCTAAAGAAATGCCACAGCGCAAGTCTGATTTTCATCTAGCTGCAGGTCAACTTATAGTGGATAACATTAGCAGTGCAAGTTGGAGAGGAGAAGGTGGGAGACCTGCCTGAAATGGATGTGTAAGCAGGTGCATGTATCAAAATACTAGCAAGCTATGTCATTAGAGAAGTAACTGCAGGAAAACATGCCTATTCCATTGAGTAGAGACACACACACATCAAGATGACTGCAGTAAGAACAGAACCCCTACCTATCTATGTGCACAGACTACAGAACATAGTACTCTAAGCAAGCGCCACGGCACAAGTTTGAGTTTTACATTGTTGCAGGTCAACTTATAGTGGGTGACAGCAGCAGTGCATGTTTTAGAGAAGAAGGTGGAAGGCCTGCCTGAAATGAATGTGTAGGCAGGTGCAGCTATCAAAATACTGGAAAGACATACCATTCGAAAAGTAACTGTAGGGTAGCGCATCCACAATGCTGAGTAGACATACACACACATGCACACACATGCACACACGCACACACACACACACACACACACACACACACACACACACACACACACACACACACACACACACAAAAATGACTACAGTGAAAACAGAACCCTATCTAAGTGCACAGACTAAAGAACACAGTAGTCTATATAAGCATCACAGCACAGGTCTGACTTTTACATTGCTGCATGTCAACCTATAGTGGATGACATCAACAGTGAATATTGGAGAGAAGAAGGTGGGAGGCCTGCCTGAAATTGATGTGTAAGCAGTGCAAGTATCAACTGCTGTCAATTTATGGGATTGGAGTGGTAACTGCAGGATGCACACTTGCTCTTCTGGCTAGACACACACACACACACACACACACACACACACACACACACACACACACACACACACACACACACACACACACACAGTTGACTGCAGTAAAAACAGAACCCCTACCTCTCTAAGTACACAGACTACAGAACTTAGTACTTTACACATGTGCCACAGCATAACTATGACTTTTACATGGCTGCAGGTGCATTTATAGTAGACGACATCAGCAGGCCCTGTGGGGGACAACAGGTTTGGAGGCCTGCATAGGTTCATAGATTCATAAGTTCATCTGACCCAGAAGGCTAATAGCACTAAGGTGTGTAGAAGCCTAGCTGTATAAAAACACAAGTACCCTTATTGAGCATAGTTGGATTTGAGTTTAGCAGAGCAAGGCTATCAGCACCACCGATTGGCCCTGTCCATGAAGGAGCTCACTATATTATAAATTACACTTTGTAGTGTGGTTGATATATGTGTATAAAACAATACTGAGCCCCCAGGGTTGTACTGCTTGGGGAGAGAACAACACGTGTATTGTGAATATAAGACTTCTATTTAGAATGTGCCCTGAATTTGCAATGTTTCCACATGTAGTTTTATGTCATGCAAAGGAAATTGACAATAAACACCAGTAAAAAAGCAAAATATATGCAGTTCCATAGCACAGTGAGCAGTGGATTTGCACAATGGTTAGCAAAGTGTACAGGCATGCACGTTACACCTGTTTTCATGTAGGTAAGTGGTGCACAAACAAAAGCCTCATTACTAGCATCTGCCAAGCAGAACCCAAGAGTGGCAAGCAATTTCATGTATAGCCAGTTGTTTATGTGTTTTCCATAAAAGTTAAAGTCGTTCCAGTCAAGATAGCGAGAATACATTTACAGGACTATATTACACAGTATACCCATAGTCACACATTTGATCAAAAATGTAATAATACATAGATTACTCTATCAGTAAAATTAATTCTATATGGAATATAGATAGTGTATTCAAGCCCATGACCATGTGTATGAGAGTTCTACACTTACACATGATGCCACAAGAATGTTGATGAAACAGTTGTCTGTGTTGCACTTCATTGCTGTAAACTGCAATGTCAGAGGAGTAAAATAAAGGTTACACAATCTATACTAGAACCAAGTACCATCTGTACTCCAGGCCAGGTTTTTACAATGACCAACGGCATTAATTGAATGTATCTGGTCACTGTTTTTGGCCATCTTCTTCATAGGTGGTTTGCTGATCTTCACACAAACCAGATAAAAACAGCCATTACTCGCTTCCACTGTTTGCGCTATGTGACTCACCATGCAAAAGATGCAATGAAAAATTAGAAGAATAAGAAATAAGAATGTAGTAATGGACAGATACAATTGAAATAAGTATCTGATGTCACCTGTTAAGGTCTTTCTGTACAAATCCACCCACTATTTACTTAATTACTGTATCAACATAAGATATACAAGGACATTCCATAATATTATTAAAGAATACATTCTAGGTTCAGGACGTACCTTGCAAATGCAACAGCTGACACAATTTTATTTCAGATTTAGTCTTTCCTTGTCTCTACTCCCATGCTATTGAAGTATGCAGGAAAAAACAGAATGTAGGCTACATGAATGCTTTATAACTTGTTGAATAGTTCCACCGTATGGAAAAATCACCTGCTTATGCTGTAATTAACACCTATGAAAAACATATTCTGCTTTACTGAATATATCAACTCCACTGTTGCTCATTAGTGTGCAGTGTGCACCTATGTGCTGCTGTGCACACTGATGCTAAAATAAGGTGAACACTGCTGATCTTGTTATTACTTTTCTCAGTGCCTGTGATACCTTGCAAACATACAGTTCAAAAATTGGAGGAAAGGTTGTAGACTCTGTACTAGAACTCAGGACCTTCTATACTCTTGTCCTACACATGCATATGCTGTCACAGGAATATTTATGTGATATGCATTGAGAAACCTGCCATTCATTCCTCCATTTCCTATGGTCATGCTAAGTGCCTAATCATGCAAACAATGACAGGAATTAAAAAAATACATTTTAACTTAAAACAGAGACACTACATTTTTACAAGCAATAAAGAGGATGCATCAGAACTCGTGATTTGTGCACTGCTTACATGCACTTTTTCACTTAACAGACCTACATGTACACCTCTGTAAGTGCAATCTGACACACCCCCTGATGTCATCATTCACTGTTGCCATGCATTCAACATGAAGACTGTGGAAGTGCCTACAAGAAGTGAACATCCCTACATGGTTACACATTTTTGGGATTCAGCAGTTCTAATGAGTTTGGATTTCATTTGCATCTAAACTCTGCTGACAGCCCCGAATCTACATGGATAGTAACTATGTAGGCAGGGACACTGAAGGGGAGCCCAATGTCGTACACTCAATGGATGGTATTAGTGAGGTATATATGTGCACAAAGGAAAGCAGGCTTTTGAATGCTATGTTTCATGGGATTTACACTTTTAGCGGTCTACATTAGTTTCAGGTACATTGCTCATTTGAGGGTGGGGGTGTAAAGCTGCATTTACATCATGGCATTTAAAAATGTATTGTTGCTATTGTTAAAACAATTTTCTAGCATCCATGTGTGATAATGTCATAATGTGTGTGGGGTTACATGTTATGGTCTATTCTGTACAAATCCATGTGCATTTATTTGTTCTTGTTTCCATGTTGACTCCTTTCCATGGCTGTATTTGGAAAATGTTTGAATACTTGGCCAAAAGCAGCACCAAATCTACACAAAATTGCTTTACAGCTTGTTGAATCACTCCACCATGTTGATTTGCTTCATTAGCATACAATTAGTTACTTATAATTTGCATGCCATAGATGTTTATGTGTTTGTGCATGAGTGTGCGCTGCTATGCTGAGTTTACTGAATCTAAAACTCTTTGTAGCCATGTGTGCATTGCACTGCAAAGTACACATGGTCAAAAATGATCATGTAGACTTTATTGAACCCCCCCCCCACTATCTTTTCACTTACATTTGTTTAGTATATATTTATTTGTTTCTCTCTGTTTCATTTATGATTACATGCATCAGAAAGGCAACCTGCACTATTCCACCAGCAAGGCATGTTGGCTCCCTACAGGTGTTAGCTGCAGTGCCACCACCACCACCACCACAAACTCAATGCACATCTAAGGCCCAGCCTGCCACAGTTGCCTCCTCAACTCCTGCCCTACAAGCACCATCTGTGCCAGGTAGCCCTACTCTAGAAGCTGTATTCATACCCACTAGTAGCAGAATCAGTGTAGGTGACACCTTTGTCAACTTTTGGCAGCTGTAAAGGCTGGTGGTTGTACTTCTCAATGTCCAGATTTTCACAGAATGTCCAGAATTTTGCCTCAAAATTTCACTATGTTCCTCATAAAATTTGTGGTTTTCTGACAAATCATTGGGAAAATCTGAGGAATGAAATCACTAAATAATGAGCTACATCTGAGTTTCAGACTTCATATCCTTAATAAAATGCATTTTAACACAAACCACGTTATTCTAGGTGCTTTCTAAATTTATAAGATCAATATTTAAAATCTGTTCCTATTTTTTGGCCTTTGCCCCCACACACACACACACTATGTCAGGCTTTGTCCAGATTTCTTAAGCTAAAAGTTTATGAGGTATGCTGGTAGGGGATATCAATGACAGAATGTTGGAGGATGTCCATAAAAGCTAAATGAAGAACATGCTCCTACAACTCATTGAGTCTTTTCTCTTGTCAGCACCAGCTCCACCTTCTGAGTCAGTGCCCAGTGGTGACAGTAACTAAGGTGACAAGCAATTTTACACTAAGTCTCATCTGCAGAAACCACAGCTACAAACATCCAGTCCTATTCCACAATCTGATGCTCCCCTCCCTCTTGTATCCATGACCACTGATCACCACACCATTGGATTCCCTCTCATTGTCTGATACCTCCTTCACTATTGTGATCCCTGCCCCTCATTGTGTTACCCAACACTTTGTCAGTCATGTCTGTTTTATCCTACTACAAAACCTATCACTCTTACCTTCCTCTTATTTCCCTTACTTCTTTCTTTTTCTAACTTTCTCCTTGTATTCAAAGCAAATAAATAAATAAAAATAAAAATAAAAAGTCATCTGCCCATCAAAAAATGTATTTCATCTTTCCCCATTTCCAACCTGCTCATTTATTTGCTTGCTTTTTGTTCTCCTCTGTGCTTGCTTCCCTTTTCATCTGTTTCATATACTCATTTCCAATCTTTAATCTAATCAAGAAACAGATAAACACACCACACACATACCCAAGAAGAGCATCTAAATCACTTATCTTTTTTGCAGTTACACTAAGGACAATGCAATGCAGAAAGCAGCATCCTTGCCCAATTACAACTGACAACAAATGGCACTGCTCATTGTATAGCAACAATAAAGTCCAACAAATATTATGTCCTATGTATATTGCCATCATTCAGGCAAATGTGTTCAGTACCATTATGCTGAAGTTGTCAAATATGAAACTGGGTAAAGCCAATGCTCTTAGTCTGATTTATTCAATGGTTAGTTTGTTGAAGAAGTGATTTGTCAACTGTCAAAGCACAGAGTGGAAGGTTCGCATTTTATGTTTGCTGATCACTTTTCTTTTTTCTGTCTGCAAATATGCCTCACTCACTTGCTTCTGAAGAAGTCCCATGTAATTTTATGGGGAACGAAAGCCCTTAACTTTTTTTGTGGTTATATCCAATAAAGAGAACTGCTTACATTTGAGGTCCTTTCTTTGGCTGCATTTTTTATTCTTTTGGAGACTATCACTGAATAAGGCAGTAGGTTCAAAGCTCTTGAAACCTGTTTTTTTTTTTGCTTCAAGTCTGCAAATGTGTAACACTCATATTCTATGTTGCTTCCAACACGTACAGGTGAATGGCTTCTATGGCTCACCTTATAAATACAGCGTTTGGTAGAACTGTCATATTTCACTGTGATTTTTAATTGGTCTAATACAACCTTCCTGTGGGTCCTTATTGGCTTTGGTGAGCTACTCATCATCATGTACACTTACCTAGATGCATGCATTGTTAATGAGCCTCAACGTTTGTTGAACACACAGTGCAAAAATTGTTGACTTAGCCACAGTCATGCAAGTGACATTCCTAAATTCCCAGGTACTTCTTTGCCTCAAATAAAATAAATACATTTACCAAACATTACTTACATAATCTTTTTTTTTTTATTTCCTGTTGTCTTTCCTGCTCCCATTTCTTTGTAAAATATCTGTAACATTTGGATTGTGAAACTGATGCCAGGTGATATGTATACTGCAATTTGGCTTAACATCATAGGCAACAAGTTTTGAAAGTAAAACAAACAAATCTCTCACTTTCTCTCCCTCTCTCTCTATATATATATATATATATACATATATATATATATATATATATATATATATATATATATATATATACATATATAGATTTATAGATAAGCCGATTGAAGTACAAGTTTCATAAAAGACATAGGCTACAATATAGAAAGCATATTACTGCAAGCACTAAGTGTCAACACTACAGTGCCCAACACCTTACTGGCAATACAATGTGACTCAGACTCATGATAAAGCTATATCTTGTTACTGCTACTAGTGGTCTATTATCATGAATTTGAATTGAACACAGCACAATTACAGGTAACTGCACTAGTGTTCTGCCTGCCAACACAAACAACACTACTGAGGCACCCAAAGACATGTGCAAACACAAACACAGACACACACACGCACACACACACACACACACACACACACACACACACACACACACACACACACGCACACACGCACACACGCACACATGCGCGCACACACACACACACACACACACACACACACACACACACACACACACACACACACACACACACAGAGAGACACACACACACAAACACACACACACACCTTTGTTAACAGCTCCAGTCCTGCCATGAGACTAAATGGGTGTACTTCATCGGAAGACGTCATGACCTTTTTATTTAGCTCCACCAATATTGCAGTGGTGCTATTCTATAGATTGCTCTACCATGCTATCCCAAGTTATAGAAATTGCTCATGGTTAATTAGCATTAGCTGCACCCATGGACTGCTAAATTTGCATGGGACCTTTGCCATTCAGACCAGTACAGCAGTGTGGATCAGATGCTTGTCACTGATGTAGCATTTCAGTGGTCTCAGAATATGTCTGCCATAACAAATGTAGCAATCTACAAACATGATTACACAGCATGTTAAGCTTTTTTAAATTCCCACTATGTTTTCCATATAGCAAGCATAATAATGACAATGATACTTAAGAGAGACAATGACTGTATGGATATGCTGTGAGGAATGACTGTAAATGATACAAAGATTTATATAATTGAAGCATATATGAATCAAAATAACTGATTGAAATATCACTGCAGTAATAATTTAAATAGTTTAGACTAATGAATCTGCTTAAGGAGGGTGGGCTAATAGATGTGCAACATTTTTCATTAAGATTCTGTATTTGAATCTTGAAATACAGAACTGCATTTTTAATTTGAAGTATATTTAGCAGAGAGCCACAGTAAATACTATCTGGTACAATCTCCTTTCTATTTTTTAAGTGGCATCAGGGGATAAACAGAATATAGTAAGGACAACAGACTGTTCGGTAGGAGTTTGCCTAGTTTGATTTGGATTTAATAATTAAACTAGGAACTTACGGTTTCCAGGATAGGGTTTTTAATTTTGTTTTTCATTAGATATGAACATATGAAGTTTTTTTTTATTTTATGATGTCTTCCTTTCTAGTAACTTACATTGGCTGGGTTTCAGAAAAGGTTAACTGCCAGCATTTAGCCCTAACATGGACAGTGAGCTGCTGATAAAAACCCATTCTTATTCAGAGAAGGGCCGTCCACAGTGATTCTAAAAGGTCAGTAGAATTTCTGCAGTGAGATATCTCAATGGTCATGCCACATGCTAAGTAAGCATTCTGGAGGAGCAAAATTTGCTAATTAGCCATGTGCTATTGTCCTGAAATATCTGCAGGACTAGATTTATACAGCTAAATGAGTATGAGGATCATTTGGCTGAGTAACTTAGTAGCTTAGCTCTGTTAATGAAAATTACCAACATGCTGTTGTCCCCATTATAGTGACTGAGAGATATTGTGTTCCAGGTAAGGTTAGAAATGATTAACAGGGGCAGCAGCATGTGTTCATGTCTGCAGGGATTTGAGTGGTCTCAGATGACCGTGTGTGTGTGTGTGTGTGTGTGTGTGTGTGTGTGTGTGTGTGTGTGTGTGTGTGTGTGTTTGTTGTATAAATGTGTGCCTGCCTGGGTTTGCAATTAGGGAGTGGTTAGTTAGGAGTTCAGTAAAGTAGATGTGTGTGTGTGTGTGTGTGTGTGTGTGTGTGTGTGTGTGTGTGTGTGTGTGTGTGTGTGTGTGTGTGTGTGTGTATAAGTGTGTATATGTGCATGTGGGGGGCATCATGTACAGTGAGTGTCCATGTGTATGAAGAGATGTCTCTGAGAGACACTGTGTAAGTGTGTGTGTGTGTGTGTGTGTGTGTGTGTGTGTGTGTGTGTGTGTGTGTGTGTGTGTGTGTGTGTGCAGAAGTGCGTGCATGTGTATGAATGAGTGATTATGAGTGGCCAAATTCATAAGAGTGGTGCTTGTGTCAATGCGATGATTGGGGTGCCTGTGGTAATTACAACTGAAGACTGTTGTTTTGCACCAGTGATAATTACTCCCAATTCAGAGAAATGCAAATTAGTCACTAATGCAGTATTTCTCATTGCAGCTAAACATGTATCTGAATTGCTTTACCTGTGATCAGATAAACAACAACTATTGGCCACTGTAGTTTATGCAAGTGCAGAAATTTCTTTTTTTCTGAATCCTGGTCATGGTCTTTAACTAAGTCACATTATTTAAGCATAAGTTTGAAACACCGATACTAGAAACATATTTAGTATCACAAATTTATTAGAAATTTTCAAAAATAGAACTATCAGAACTGAATTTAAATGTATATGTTAAGCTTAAAATTTAAACAGATGGTCTAATGAAATGTTTTTTTTTTTTTTTTTGTTTTGTTTTTTTTTTTTTGCTGGAGAAGACTGATTCAGTCTTTCTGGGAGAAACCTATTTAATTTTTAATTAAAAATAACAGGCTGTGCCTCGTTCCTAGGAGCAAATAGTTCAAAAAGGTCTCACCAAAACAGAAAGACTCGTGTTTAATAAGACAAAAATTCTAACAGCATTGCACACAGAAAAGAACAGGTTACCGGTTTCATTTATGCAGTATAAACTTCATCAGATAACATGCTATTACATTTCCAACATTTAAATACTAACAGTCTATCTCTAATTGGATAAAACACTTAAAGCAACATGGATCCCTTAAAATGCCTTGAGTAAAATCCTATGTATGTTCTATAAAATATACAATACAAAATACATTAAGCTGAAATAACTACATTGCTCTGTTCAATTAAAATGCTGGAACTTGAAATACATGAAAAATATATATGATAAAGATAATGAAAATAATATAAAAACTATTATCCGTAATGTCCATTGATGAAGTATACTTAAATATAACACAATGAGAATGGAAAACCCATTAGTTTTCCTTCTCTATCTTCTTTCTTTCAAGTGCCTTTAGTGCTAAAACTCTAACAATTGATACTCTATCATTAATGCCTGGCCATCTGTCAGCCTGTAAAAAATATTTGCCATTTTAATTCTTTGAGTTCCAAACTGGCTCTCCATGGTGTCCTTTCATTAATTTCTACATGGTCAATTGCCATGAACTTAAATTAATTTTTAGACAGTAGTTCAATGTACTCATTCCCTTTCACATTTACAAAAATTATCACATGTGCTTATTTTATTACATCCTGAGTACATATGTTAAAAAATAGACTGAGCTGGATTTGAACTCTGTATCATCTGTGCTCAAAATAAAAGCTTACTACTATTACACTTGCTGCCATAGAGACAGCTAGGCAGCAGGTGTTTTTATTACACTCAGCAATATCCAAAGTGCTGACTGCTGCACCTATCCGCTAAGCATGTTTGCACAGAGGAAGACAAATCAGTTGAACTAATATTTTCTCAATAAAGAAGAAAACCACATTTGCTCACACTTAACTATGTGCAAACAGTGAAAGCAATGCTAATAGTCCTTAATGTCAGAAAACTTATGAAACTACATTTGCAATATAAACTACATTATGAACACTATAGAATCGGTCAGCTAATTCTAACCTAGCCCATATGAATAAGTACTTCTCATGTTCAAGTAGTCATAATTAAGTGTGAATCTTGCATGCGCAAACACTTTACCTGGTGTCCTATGGGAAGAGATGACTGGCATGAATTAGTATGTTTACTGCCTTGTTACTCTTCATCCCATTATAATCTGTGTAAAACCATAACCAAAGGGAAGATACTTGTTACTGACTGAACACATATTTATTCAAACCCATATGTGCCGTGCACCCATGCACTTGAAGATGGGTATATCACTAGTAGTTCTCAAATGTCAGCTACACTAGAGAAATAAATAGCACACCAGCATTGATACATCATCTAAACCTTTATACTGACAATACACTTTAAGATTGTCTTATACATGCATTAATGTGGACATCAGTTCTTCACAAATATGAACACACCTATATACACTGTTGCATCTATGCTAATCACAAAATATGTGTGTCTGTACGTGACAATAACTGTGCAATGTACACAACATACTGAGAAGTAGCTGCATATGTCTCAGTTCTGCTGCATGCATTCCTAACAGCTTTTTGCATCAAATTTGAGAAGCTGTCTTTTACCCACACATTGGAAACACAACAGGAAATACAAAATCCACAGTCTATATATCACTCTCATAAGAGGATGTGTTACCTACAGCATATAATAATGATGACATTATTTATAAAGACCACTATGACAAAGCACAAACATACTTCAGGGATGGTGCAGACATTAACTACTGTGTTCTGTGGATGGGAGCAAAATATGTACATGTGGGTTAAATTACCACAGCAGCCACCTTATGTGTGCATCTCTATGTATGTGTAAGTGTATGTGTATAGTCATATAGACATCATTCTGTATCCTACTATCATCCATTTAGTTCCATGCAGAACTAATATCCTGACAGTTGTACATACCTACCCAGCTATTTAATACAGGCCTCACAACCATCCATTGATGATGTCGTTCACTATACACTACACTACACAGCAGTATAAAATATGGACTTCTGCTCTTGTGCTTGCATTAAGTACTGCATTCTCTAGCTGGTGTAACTAGTTAGGTAGTGGTTCTAATCTCACTGCACTCAACTGGTATGTGTAGTCAGAACAGCATGAGTATATATTCTATGGTCAGCAATCAAGTCCCATGGAGAACAAATATTTTGACAGTCATGAATGCCTACACATCCATTGCATAAAGGTCTACCAACATCTTCTCTCAAACATCCACTGTTGATGTCATCCACTATAAATTTTCCAGTGACAGTGTATAAGTCAGGCTTGTACTGTGGTGCTTGTGTTAAGTACTGAGTTCTGTAGCTGTTGTAACTAGTTAGGTAGGGATTCTAATATCACTGCAATCAACTGATGTGCATGTGTGTAGACAGAAGAAAGTAAGTCTGTATTCTTGTATTTCACTGTCAGCAATCCAGTCCCATGGAGAATAAGTATTTTGACAGTTGCACGTGCTTAGACATCCATTTCATACAGGCCCCCCCGACATCTTCTTTGAACCATTCACTGATGATGCCGTCTACCATAAATTGTCCAGCAGCAGTGTAAAAGTGAGAGTTGTGCTGTGGCACTTGTGTCAAGTACTGCATGATGTACATAGCTAGGCTGAGGTTCTAGTCTCACTGCAGTCAATTTGAGGGTGTGTGTGTTTGTGTTCCATTAACTCACATTCATGGTACCATTTTAGAACAGCATGTGAGACACTGCTACTACCATCTTATTCTTCTCACCAGGCACTACTGATGTCATCAACTATAAAGAGTTGTCTGGCAGTGTAAAAGCCCTACGTGTGCTGTGATGTTTGTGTTAAGTGCTGTGCAATTCTGGTATTACTGTGGTCACCTGGTATGTGTGTGTGTATTCATACAAAAATCAGTATGGCTATAATTTTAGAATGACATTTGAGTCCACAGCTATGTCAGACAGTCTTCTGAATCTCTTCTTGGACATACTATGATGATGTCATCCTGTCTAAAGTTCACGCTAACATTATTCAAGCCAAACTTCTGCTGTTGCAGTAACATTAAGCACTGTGTTCTCCAGCTTCTATAACTAGATACTTAGGGGGATCTAATCTGATAGCAGGAAACTGAGTGCGTATCCATTCAAATAACTTTTTTGAGACAACTTTACACCGAGAAGTGACTCCACATTCATGTCAAACACTTACCCCAACATGTTCTTGTCTTGCATACAGTGATGCTATCATACTCCATACAGTGCAATGTGACAGTGTTAAAGTCAGACATATATGGTGGTGCTACTGTTACATTGTTGAGAATTCATCATCTATACCTACAGGGATGTAATGTTGAAATCAGACCCAGTCTACTGCTGTGTGTGTGGTTGGTTGTACATTATCGTCATTCTATGATCGTTTGAATTGCTTTTCATTTCAATACCACTTTGGAAATCCTTTAATGTAGCCCCATACATCCAACTTCCCTTTTTCTCCTCTGGCCACATGACATCCTTCCTGCAGAGGATTGTATAATGTCCTCATGCCAAAGATGAATGCACATATCATGAGGCACAGTCCTTCTATGAGACTCTACAAGTAATCTCCAGACTAGTAGCTGTGTGATTGCTAATTCTGTCATGGGGTAGTGCACATGTCACATAAGGAGAGTGGCACTATGTAATGCAGTTAAGCAAATACTCACATACACATATAACCTTACTATCTTCTGTCATATAGATACAGGGAGTTTGCTTTAAATGTTATAATAATTTCTAGGATCTTATGTGATGTTGGCCATTAGCTTAGCATTGACCAATGACCCTATGAACATTTCATATGTCAATGCTGCTGTCATGTGCTATGTTGTGGTGTCTATGTATGTAGGCCTACAAGAGTGTATTATAATGTGTGCTGTGAGGTAATGTGAGGTGGTAACAGCTGTAGTAATATGCCTCTTGATAACTGCTAACATGGATCATACTATGTATATTGTTGGCTTATTAAGGCATTTGATTTTGTAGTGGAGCAGATCAGCATTCTATACAGTTCTCCTTCAACCATCACACTGATGCTTGCAGTATGGCACAAGTGTGCATGTGCATACCTACCATCATTAAATGCTCTGCAAGATACATCAATATAACATCATACTGATTACATGGTCAAATATGTCTTGTTTCATCCATATGCTGTAATGCTTATTGTATGTGCAATTGTGTTACTATCCCCAAGCATTACTGAAGTGGTCAGTAGCAGAGTTGTGTGACTATAAGCATTTCTTCCCATAAATGTTGTACAAGAGCCACAACCAACTCATTTGTAATGTTTCCTCATATGACATCAGGTCATTTAAACACAGCTTTCCCATGAAACACACATAGGCACATATACAGTGATTGATGTAATTACATGGCATTGGTATAGTTGCATGACTGTGTGAACAGTACCACTGTATGGCATCTGATGCATAACCAAGGTTGTATTTGGAGGTGTTGTCAGAAATTGTTTATTTAAATAAGTGTGAAATGTTAAGGGGAATCCACAACTAAGTGCAGAGCTGTTTGTGGATGTCAGCAGATGCACTGACCCACATAAAATAGGCAATCTACTAGCTGACAGTTTGTCTCACACTTCAACCTCATGTTGCCACTGGCCATCAGCTAAGGTATACATGCAAACATTACTCAGTTTATCTTCTCAGGAGAGCAGCTAATCTGTGCACTCTCTATGGCAATTGATGGTACCTGACAACATCATAGGTTGCCTATAGTATGACTTAAAACCTGACCTAGCAGACACAGTCGGATCCCTACTTAAACACAGCATCCAGATGGCCTATGTTTTTGCAGAAGGGTGTACAGCAGCAGCCATCCATCTGAAGAGGGGAGGATCATCTGATCCAGGGACTTATAGACCCAAATTGCTGTCTCTCCTCAACTCTGAGGCAGACAAATGGGTCATCATGGACTTTATCAAAAAGGATCAGGTAATGTGTGCTAAATCTGTTTGATGTCTTCAAGAAGGTCATCAAGGGCATGCATGAGGAAGGGCATGCATGAGGAAAATATCATCCTGTGCAACTTGACCTGGCCAAGGTATTTGACACAAATGCACATTCAGGTATAACAGAGAAGTTGCCTCAAGTGGGCATAACCACCAATGTCGCCAAGTGGGTAAACAAATGGATCACATACAGGACACATAATGTCGAAGTGTGTGAAGTCACCTCTAGCTAGAGTCCAGTGACCAGGTCTGTACCTCAGGATTCTGTACTAGGCCCTTTCTTTTTCAGTATTTAAGTCTCAGAAGTTCAGACAAACTTACACATCCTTTGTCTAACCAGCTTTTTGGACAACTGCAAATTGCGGGCAATCATAGAATTGAATAGTGGTATTAGTATAGTGTAGAAAGTACTAACACATACAAAGGATTGTTGGCAGAGCCATGGAGACACAGTAGGTGAACAAAAATCCTGATTAGTTCCTTTACAAAAGCAAATACAGAAGCTACTTACAATATAGACAGCACACCCCCATGAGCGGACCGAGTGGTATGTGACCTGAGTGCTCAGATAGAGAGTAAGCAGAACTTCCACCAGCATGTGCCCACACTGGTGAAAAAGTACTTGTATGTAGCACAACTCCTATGTATGGGCAAGACAGCCACATCAAAGGACATTATAATCCCATTGTTCTCAGCACTCATCACATCAGAAATTGAGTACAATGCACCTTCTACTTCACCACACATCTTCCAGGGGTGGTTTACTCAGTTGTATCACTTTTTCCTGCAGTGAGCTCCAACACATCTTATTGGCCATATCTCAGTATCCCTTGTGATCCATAAACTTTAGGAGATGATGTGCAGGACTCCCTTTAAGGTATTATAGAAGATGCATGTCTGATACTTATTCCTGCGATGCACCCAATAAATACATAGCTTGTTGACAACATTGATATTATAGGTTACATTCTTGCAAGTGCGGATTGTGGCACATATATGTTACGCAAACCTGTCAACTAGCCAGGATTGCTCATAATATAAATTACAGGTGTAACACTGTTCCTCTTAATACCTCCAAAAAGTGGTAAATGTTTTAGGAAAGTGTGCTTGATTACTGTTATAGATTACGGGATAATCATTACAGTTGTACATGTGTGTTTATGTAGAACATAAGTCAGAATCACATATTTTATGTCAGTGACACAGATTGATGGTAGTATTATTATGATATTGTCCATTACTGTGCATGCTTCTGTCTGCTTGTTGTCTATGAGACTGTTGCAATGTGTCATTATTGGCTCAGACCTATGCTGAGATTACATTCATATTGCAGCAACTCATTTTGCACATCTTCACAATATGCACATACCCCCTATTGTATATACTGTCCTTGGTAAATGTCCTCTTCCATGATCATGTCAGAATGGTTATATTACAAGCAATCATCTCCATTGATATGTGACCTTGTGTGACAGTCACATAATATACAATAACTGTGTGATGATGACTATACCCACACAGGAGGTGTAAACAGCAGTGCATACTATTATGTACATATGTGTTTAATGTTCATGCTACAGCTGTCTTGTATTTGTGGTGCATGTACATCGATATGGTGCATATTGCCATGTTTCCATTGTCTCTTCCCCTTTCTTCCTTCTTACCATTCATGTGAGTGGCCCTTTTTAATATACACACTTCCCCAGACTACTGTCTTTATAATGCAGTCTAGGTACCCTTAATGATCATCACCCCAAACCTTTATTCCACTATGGCAAAAACATGTTTCTACTGTACTTTACAACGAGTACACTTTCCTATTATGTGTTAGTAATGGATTATTTGCCTTAAATTAAAACTGGTAGTCACTGTGGCTGTACAGGCAATCCTACAGAACTAGTTTGCCCACAGGTAAACATGTATGACTGTCTGAATGTGTTCATGCTGCTTTACATGGTTTCCTGGCTGGCACCACTGTTGCTGGATATGAAACCTCATTGTATCCATGCAAGAGTGATGTGTGGCATGCACATGCGATTAGCACTGCTGCTCAACACAAAAACACATAAACTCCATCTAGGCTTCTTGTTAAGCCTACACAGGGTTTGTTGAATCCCTGGGACAGTCTTCAAATTATATAGACAGTCAAAGAGTATGGACTGTAAATTATTATGACGACTTACCTTGGTAACAGCTCATTTTCCATGACACCGAGTTGTCATCAAGGGGTGGGTGCTGGCGCACGTTAAGGGAGTGCTTCTGTTCTTGCCTGTCAGAATTCATCAGCAGGCACATCAAGCAGACATAGATGGAGCCTGCTGGCAGCTACCACAGGGTGGGAGGCTGTAGGTTATGATGAGGGTTTATCAGTTGTATGGCAGCTTTTTAGTCGTCCATAACAATGCCAGTACTGGTCTTCACCTTCTTATGTATTTTTTAACATATTAAAAAACAAAACAATTGAGCAGAATGTATTGCAAGTCATGCAAGGCAGCTGGGGGTCAGTTATTTTATAGTTTAAATTTTAAGTTATAATAAATAACATATATTAAAATATTAAAACATTTTATATATATATATATATATATATATATATATATATATATATATATATATATATATATATATATACACACAAATAATTATATTCTAATGCAGTAATATATTCTATGCAGTTAATTACATGAAAAAATGTGGAAGCACACATATATTGCTTACTAGCAATTATTAAGCATGGTGTGTTTCTGCAGGAAAGCTGTTACATTACACATTCAAAAGGGTGACTCCTCTCATTGACTGAGTAGTGTGGGTCATATATTCCATCATGTTTGCTTTAACATTTTGGAATGATGAACCAGTTGTAGTGGGGGTCCTTATCTGGATCAGTAGCTGTATCTCGGTTTTTGGAAATCTTGAAATTCATGGGGGAGTAAAGATAGCAGCTTGAGTATGGGAAATCTAGGCAAAATGGTACTATATAAATATGTATATGATAGTATCCTGGGCAGAATTGTTTTATAATGAACTTGTAATGCTGGTGTCATTTTGTTAAGCTTTGGGCATGGCATTTTGAATAACCTGTAGTAGATAATGATTACCTCAGCAATTGATTGTTAAATTCTACACATCCTTGGTTCTGGCAGAGAGGTTGTGTAGGATATGACATGTTATTCTAGAACCACCCACAGCAGCTCAGCTTGTTTTAGTCACAGTGGCATTTTTCAAGGAAAGGATGAGCAGGAAAACATCCTGAGAGCTATACATTCTAGAACCTCGCAGCAGCACCGCATCTCAGCATCCATTGTTTTCAATACTAACTGGATCTCAGTGTAGTTTTAGTTTGCCACCCCCCCCCCCATTTTTTGGGCAGTTGTTGGTATGGTATTTTTCCCTCTGCCAATCCTTTCTATCTTGCAGGTTCCATCACAGTACAGTTCATTATAAAGAGATGGTTGTGCCTGTCGCAGGAAGTGCAAGGCTTGCTGATTGATTTAGAAATGGTGGGGATGGCTGAGCAGAGCCTGAATTCCAAGAGGAGACCATCAGTGAATTTAGAGGAGGGTGAAGGACCAGCTCCAGCTGAGAAGGCTTGGGAAAAGACAGCCAGAGTTGCTTCCATCCAAATGGTCACCCATTCCTTCTCATCTGACATATCAACAGAAGCACAAGGTAATGTCTCTTTTGCATCTACAGGGCTTAATATTAGTGGTAGAGTTCAGTCTGCTGAAAATTGTTTAGATGATTTTATAAATTTTTTACCGGAAGAGGGGATAGTTAGGCTTTTTTACTTAGCTATATTTGAAGGTAGTTTTCTTCTGGTCTGCCATCATCCCTTGACTGTAATGGAAGGGCACTAGAAGGTCTAGTGCCATTGAAGGAGCTAGGGCTTTTATCAACCACAGAGTCAAATGGACTGCAAACCAAACTGGTTTCCAGGTGATAAAGCACAGTGATATTAATAGACTGCAGCCTGATTTCTATGATTTGGACAATGTTCATTTAAATAGCATGGGTTTTGATTTGTTTAATTTGGATGTGGTTGTTGCTATTCAAAACATTTTCAAAGTTTGACTTATTTTCTTTCATAACCCAGAATTTATTTGCAAGGCAGTTGATTTAGAGGGAAAGGCATGGCATGCCTGCTTGGTGGCAGCCTTTCAGCTTCACCCCCCCTTATATTCCCCCATTTTTGTTTAGCACCTTTGGCTCTCCACAAGTTGCACCCAGACTTGACTGGTAGCCACAATGAGGGGTATGTAACTTGTAAGAATGAGTTAAATGGGTTTGCCTTCAGGTCCAAGGTAGCTAGGAATACACTCCTGATTTTCTCTGAAGTTGCAGCTGGAACAGATGTTTTTACGCCAATCGTTTTGAGGTGATAGATAGACGGTATTTCTTGTTATGTTGCATATGAATTACTTATGGCATCACTATTGTTTGTCCTTGACTGTTATATATTAAAAGGTTGCAAAGTCAATTTGATGTGTTTTATGACTTGGTTCAGTGGACAATTTGTATTATCCTATTGCCTCATTGACACATGCAGATTATATTTACACAATGCTCAAAGTGTTTTCATTGTCTTATTTATAAATTCCCTGCATTAAAGAGATGGGTGTTTACTAGTCTCAGTGTTTTCTATGTCTCTTTTTTAAACAGGATTTATGGAAATTTGTTATAATAGAACATTTCTGAGATGGAATGTGAAATATTGTGCATTCTGTTTTGACTGTTTAAAAGAAGCAACCTTACTATCATGCCTTTCAACCACTTAGAGCAAGAAATCTGGACAAAGTCACAAATGGGGGACAAAGGTCCAAACATAGGGACACTTTTTAAATATTGCTCTTACAAATTTAGAAAGTTGATAGAATAACAGGTTTTGCATTAGCATGAATTTTCTTAAGGATATGAAGCCTGAAACTCAAATGTCTGGCATTATTTTCTGACTTCAGTCCTCAATGATTTGCCAGTGATTTGCCAGAAAACTACAATTTTTATGAGAAATGGACCAAAAAGAAAAAAAATATTAATAAAAAAATTGAACATTCTGCGAAAATCTGGACAGCTGAGAGCTATATATACAACTGTGCTCTTGGTACTGATTATTATTGTGAAGTGTTAGTTTATATTCTCCAAAATACAAAATATGACAGAACATAAACTTAATAATTATCTAACTCTATTAAAATATACAAAGTTTGTGTTAACAAGAAAATATTTTATAGCAGTTTTATACAAACTCCTTAAAACTGTAATAAACTATAAAACTGTTATTACAGACTTTTACTGGATATATGCATACCACTTTGGTTATTTTAACTGTCCCAAAGTAGATAAGGCCATAATCTTTGTATTAGTTTGACAGACAGCATCATCCTTGATGTGAAGAATGATTACTTGGAAACTGACTGAGCCCTTTTTAATCTCGATATTAGAACTCAATTGATGTTTTAGTCTTAATTATTTTCTAAGGGTCTTCTATTTGAAGAGGTGAAGTTTACTTGAAATTTGTATTGCCTTTCGCTGGACCCTTTAGAAATATAATTCAGTCTTGCATGCCTTTTATTTGAGTGGTTAATTTCTGTGGTGTAACAGTTTTCTGAAATATCTATCCATTACATATGGAGAACATTGAATGTAGGACATGTACAGTTTCCCAGAAATAAATAAAAATGTGCACAAACACGAGAAAATGAGCTCATTAACTAATGTGGAAATGTAATAGTGTCAGTGTTGACACAATGAAGTATCAGTGCATAGAGTGACAGGAAGTGTCTACACATGATGGGGGTGACTCCTAAGTTCTTCATTCATTATATCCTGCAGCTGCTGCTCAGTACAGATTGCATTCTAGATACTAAGAAATGAAACTGTTAACTCTTCTGATTCATCTAATTTTCACTGTGATGGCAATTGGTAAACAATTTGTGATTACCGTGCAGAAGTAATTTCCAAACCAATTATTTATATAATATCAAATTTATATAAGCAGTCAAGACACACAATTATCAAATAAGTAACCGTTCATTTCTACACTCGTGTATATGCTGCCATAGGTAAGGAGTATATTTTATATGACAAAATGAGAGATACTGCCTTCTGAAAGCAAAATTACTCACAACTCTGTATTTATTAAAGCAAATTTGTACAAAGTAATTATATGCCTGGACCACAGTCGTAACACCTGCACACTGCAATTACTGGGAATAGTTTTTACTTTAAAAAAACTTTTTTACCATTTATTTTCTTTTGATCTATAATTTTTATTATGTTTCTGTACTGTGTGCTGTTTCTTTAGACATTCTTTACTAATATTTTCAGCTATATTCTTTGAACACTCACTGCAGAGGTGAACTGTGCCATGGATGTTCAGAAACATAGAACTGTTCTGATTAATTGTATCTGATGTTCAACAATTAACAGAAACCAACCATTTGCATTTTAATAACATTATTACCATCTGCTAAATGAATCCATTAGTCTTGATTAGTTTCGTATCAGGTAGTGGCATGTGGAGTTCAGTGATGTGTGCAAAGAAAGCGCCATTAAAGGAGCTTTTAAATCACATCTGACATAATTTTTCTGCAGAAGGAAAGGTTCATACAACATATTAGTCAAGCCTGCCTTATCCTTTGTAGTCTTATTGTTTATTCTCATTCAGTCTTCACAGGAATTACATTCGTCATGTAGACTGCTTGAAAAATCAAACTGATATGAAATCTTGTGTCATAAAGGTGACTATAGACTGAAACAAATGTGTAGAATTGCTCAAGAGCAGTGCATTTTGTCATTGCGCTGTTACATCTAATCAAGTAAATCTCCTGAAATTGCTTTATTTAAATCTGTGTATTTCTTTCACCTTTCTCATTTCTGCATGTTAATATATTTTCATTAAAATTTCTAGGATGTGCACTTTTTATCATTACTCATAGAGAGACACTTCTGATGTGTTAGAGGGAGAAGCTAGAGCTAATTATAATTTTCACATGTTAAAGGGTATGGAGAATAACAGTGACATACCACTGAAACTGTTCCTTGTCAGTTAGTTACTTATGCAGTTCTGAAGCTGGCAATAGCAGGCTTAATTAGCATGTTAGCATTTTCCAGAAATTCCCAAAATACTTCTTCAGAAAACAAGCACACACACACACACACACACACACACACGCATTTGTGTGTGTGTGTATGTGTGTGTGTGTGTGTGTGTGTATATATATATATATATATATATATATATATATATATATATATATATATATATGATCAAACTTAATTGAAAAAAACACATAAAAGGAAATAAGAGCAAGCATACATAATCCAAATTAAATGAACACTGAACCTGTGAAAGATAAAAGAAGGAAAACAAGTTCAATTCCTGACCTTTACACTAAACTGCCACAAAACACTAAGCTTCTTTTTGCCTGAATAGTGACACAGTTATGGGATTTTTTTTTTAAGGTATGGTATAGGATTTGGGTTGGGGTGGGGGGCAGGGTTAGGGTCAGGATTAGCACATGTTACTTAAGTCTGTAGGGTGGCATTGCTTTCCCTGCATTATAAATAATCGTTGATATAGACTATGAAGGATATGACACTTTTTGTAGTTTGCTTTACAATGCATTTGCAATGTGTCAATGTGTATGACGGTAAAAGTATAAGAGAGCAGTCATGACTGCACAAAATGGAATTAAAAAGAAATGACAAAGAAAGAATGTGCAGACATTCTGGGCTATACTACAGATCTGTTTGTGCACGTATTAATATTGTCCATATTTGCATATGTTATTCTAGTATGTTAAGAATGGTAGAGCTTCAGGAGCAGGGAATACGAAGTTAACTATAAGCTAATGTATATTACTATAAGCATGTGCAATGAAACAATGTATATGAGATGAACATTCCCTGAGGTACTGAAGGCTATTTGTGAAACCTTATAGAAAACTGCCAGATTTTGGTATGCTTGATTTAATAAAGCATTATTGTGCTTGGCAGCAAAAATATAAATATGTGTCCATGCATGCATATGATGACAATAAGAAATTACTCAAAAGGTGGTTGGTAATATGGCATATTCTGAAATGTAAAGCTTTTTTTTCCTGAATTAGAAATATGTGTGATACTTGCACATTAAGATTGTCATCTCAAGAATGGCATTGTCGACTGTAGGAAGTGAGGAGGGACATATAAGTTAACATGATCTAGCATATATAGACAATAAAACTTTCACCACAGGATGACTAGGGCTTGATAAATGCAAACGAATTTGGAGATAGTGAAGAAAACTATGAAATATTTTCCATGTATTGATTATTAATGCACACACAGAGTTTGATACTGTCATGTGGGTCAAAAACAGTGGTTAGTATGCAGAAAGAGAATTTGTATGAGTTAAACATGCACAGGATATAGGTGTTTGTTTTAGATACAAATAAATATTGGTAAAGCTATTTTAATACTTATATTAATTTCTCTTGACTGGTGAGTCTTACATTAGGAAACAGCTTGACAATTAAAATTGGCATGGCCTGGTAGGATTGTGCAATGTGGCAATTACTGTGATATAAGCAGGTCTGGAATTGTTGAAGTGTCTGGAAAAGATGGTAAAATACGAATGTGTAACAATATTTTGTTTGTGGGGGGGGGTACAAAAATGGTTCGTTTTATTTAAAAATGTGAGCAAAATCTCCAATGATTTAAATGATTATTTGAGGCACATTTTAAATATTTCAGCAATATTGCACTATTAAGGCTAATATTTCAGGAATGGTACAAGGGTGCCAGCATAGCTCTTACAAACTTTTTACAGCACTATTTATTTATATAGACACTATTTGCACCACAATCTGCACATATTTCAGCATTTTGGGCCATGTATACACTTCTAGGTAGTGAAAGCCAGCATGCTAGTATACATGACAACATCCAACTTAAAATGCACAGTTTCCTGACCAGTTTATGATCAATAACTTCTTGACAGGGTATTTGTACTGTGATTGCTTGAAGCAGCTCAATGGTGAACATGGAACATAAATAGTTCAAGTAAAAAAGCCCATTGACTAAGTTTTCTGTTAAAGTCTTATTGCTTATAAAGGCACATGAAATGAGCATGATTAGTTATCAGTGTGAACTCTATAACAAGTAACTAGTATTCAAGGGTAGAGTATGTCATTTTGTTGCTAAACATCCCCTCTCATTTATGGAATGTTTAATCTAAAACTTAATTAATAACTAAAGTATCTAATTGGGTAGAAGTCTGGAAAAAGGGTGAAAAAGAAAAACAAACAAAAAAAAAATCAGTTGCAGGTGAAAAAACAAGAAAATCTCAGAATAGATGACATAAGAGAAAACTGAGTAGCATCTGATAGTTTTTTGCAGATTCATAGGAAAAACAAGTCTTGTGAACTGCTCCAAAAGCTGAGAGGCATCACTAACAATGTAGGCATAATGAGGGCAATGATACTTACACAATGACCCCTCCCATTAATATTCCAAAACATGCATGCTGATTGGCCAGTGTGCTCATTGTAAATCCCACAATATACCAATGTTTTTCCATTGGTATAAAGTCCTCAAAACATTTTATTTAACAAAAAAAAAAAAAAAATCTAAGCAACAGAGACTTTCTTTTCTCTGTTGCGTCTGTTTCCAAGCATTGATGCACTGGTTAGGCATGGGACACAAGTCCCATAAGCATGCTCAGTACATCAAAATAAAGCAGTGTACCACAACCAGTGGAAGAACAGTAATACATCATTATACAAAGACATTATTTAAGAAAAGTAAGTATTTTTTTCTTAAATAATTTCATTGTATAA